>NC_056735.1:938306027-938443527 GCF_019279795.1 Protopterus annectens
TATGTATCCAGGTGTGTTGGGGTTGGATGGCTCAGTTCAGGCCAGACCATTATGTGGGTATGTTCCAGTAACGTTTCTGTACATGTGTTTTGCACTTTTTAATGTTCATATGTTTGTGGGATTGTATTGCAGATGTGAATATTTGTTCTTTGGTTATCTTCCTGATTCACCCACTGCTCCCTCGTACACCTCCAGTTCACCTATTGTGCATCCAACCCAGTCTCCCCTTGGCGAATTATTGCATTACCCATCACCCCCACCCCCATATTCCACAGACACCATCCGTCCCTTCTCTAGTTGATGGCCCATGGCACACTCAACAGAACACATTGCATACACTACATATCTCTGGTACCAATATGGCTGTGAGTACTACCCTAGCATTTCTGATCATCCAAATGCTGTATTTCACACACACAGGTACACGCAAATACTTATCTTTCATGACATGGTAGATAGACCCAGGTAATACCCATTCATCTATGGGCCGTCCTGACAAGGAAGACTTGGACCGCGAATGGCCAGATATTGGGCGAATGCTCTGACCATTGGTAGGATTGTCACCTTTTCATATGACCAGGATGGGACATTTTCAAGACACACATCAGAGTTTACAGGCCAACACATACCCACGGTCAATACAAAGGATAGTACTTTAGTTTTATGCCTAAATATAAGCTTTTATTGTTGTAGCAGTGTAGTTGCTTATTCTGTTTCGTTTACTTGCTTATTCTGTTTCTTGTAACATTTAGGTATTTTATATATGGAAATAAGTATTGTATGGGACTATTACATAAAATATGGGACATAATTATGTCCTACAATTGCAGGACATTTGACATTTATAATGGTTTTGGTATGGACACAACTGCCTAGAGGGGGACTGTCCCTCACAATGTAGGACAGGTGGTAACCCTAACCATTGGGCTAGGCTTAGCAATTGGCGGCGCGCTAACATGATGCGTTTCACTTCCACTTGGTATAATTACATATCATTTGTTCGAGGGACGGGGACTCAATATTCAGCTACGTGCCTTTGTGTTTACTTTTTATTTTGGTGTTCACAAAACTGTCTTGTATGCTTTGCATACATTTCAGTATCCACGAACACTGACAGGAGTGATTACTACCAGAGGCAGGCTGCACTAGTCAGCATTTTAGGTTGTGCATATGCAGCCGATATGTTCACGCCTCTGTGCAGTGCTTGGACACGACCCCTGCACTCATACACGTTTCCTATGCACGTGGCCATTACGGCAGCACATCTACGTTAATATGCATGTGGTGCTGCTGCGCCATCTCTACGCTGCACGATCAGCGCAAGGCTAATGCTGTCCTTGCACTGAGCTTCATGAATCCTGGGGTCTGTGTAATGTCTGTGATCTCTCACATACGCACATGTCCCCATAAAGACAGAAATGGCCACTAATTAGTTCATTGCAACAGTTACAGTTTTATTTAAAAAATAAACAAATGCAGAAAAATCACTTATTTCTTGCAGAAGCTTGTAAATTATTCCAAAACTACTTTCAACACCTTTTGAACTAGCAGATGCATTCTCATTATTTGACTGTACTGGCAGGACGTGTGCCATTTGCTTTTCACTGATAACTGGATACGATTGACTAAATCAGAATTAGCTTTTTGAAATCTGGGCGGATAGTCACCCTAAAACAGCTTTTGAACTTCATAGCAGACTTAGCATTTGCTTTATACTCTTTATTACAATGACATCTGTAACCTCTAGAACATTAACAAATACAGTAGTTTTCAAACAGGGTTAACATAGTATCAAACAGATAACATCCTTATGATTGTCATAAACACTAGAGCACAAATCATATTAAATGAATACAAAGTGATCACTTTCCCAGGTGAAAGGATTTTCATAACTTAACAAATAACTAACACCAAATGATCAACTAACATAATAACATAGAATGTGCATGTGAACACAGTTTTAGTTGTATATTATTATCCTATAATTTCAGCAGTACCAACACTATGTACTGAGGTACATTAAAGCTTATTTTTCTATTGTAAGTACTTCATTTTCCATAGTAGCTATTGTTACTTTAGCCCAGTGGTGCAAGTTTGTCTCACTGACAATGTTTGATTTGATGCTTTCTGTGTTGAGTACACATTTAAAAGCATGTAGACAGGAGTTATAGTCTAATATGATGTTATCAATCTTCATTTCCTTGACATATGGGTTCAGTTCCTAATATTGGAACTGACTTGTCCATTACTACAACCCACATGATACAGAAACTCTCAAGCTTAAGTCCTACACAGAATGCTCCTCTCCAATTTACCTCAGATCTCATTTGCCACTTATCTGTGACAGACACGTAACCAGCTAGCTCTCAAGCTAAGTGTTATATTTTCTTATTTTTCTAGTCTTTTGTATTATTATAGGTTTCTTCTTCCTTAATGTTGCTGTTGTGATAATTTTTCTGTAGCCTACCCCTTTATAATCATTATTTACACTTCAGTGTACTCTGTCCTACCATCGTTGGTAGTCTTTAGTTTCTCCCCTTTTTCTCCTTACAAAAAGAATTAGTGGCAGTATTCACTTTCTTTCTTTCTGCACTTCTCTGTAGTCTTTCCTACTATTGCTGGTAGCTTTCTGTACCTTTGGGTATTCCTTTCAACCATTGTTGGTAGCTTCCTTTCCTCCCTGTTTATCTAGTTGGTATAGTTGATATAGTTTTGAAGTGTGCTAATGTGTGTGTGTGTGTGTGTGTGTGTGTGTGTGTGTGTGTGTGTGTGTGTGTGTGTGTGTGTGTGTGTGTGTGTGTTTTTATTTTATAATTATTGCTGACAAAGGGAAAGGTATCTCTGATTTTAAGAAATGTCTGGAGTGTAACCATAAATTGCCCAATTCTGATGGGCATTCTCTTTGCAAATACTGCCTGGGCCCAGTGCCATGGTTTCAATCACTGGGCCCTGTTGGAAAGGAAAAACTAAGTTGTTGTTGAAGGGTATGATTAAATCTGCCTTTGAGGAAGCCATTTCTTGTCAAAGCAGCAAAAGTAAAATGGATGTTTCTTCCCCTTCCTCATCTTCATCATCATCTAAAATTGACAAACCTAAAAAGAGGAGTCGATCGGTGCCAGTTTCTCCCTCGGCACTGACGACCAAAAGACTTAAAGCTTTGGTTCCCTCTGCCAGTGCAGAACTGACAGTTATTTAAAAGATACCTCGATGACAACCTCAGTATCAAAACTGTCTCCTTCATAGGTGCCAAAGTTGTCAGCTCAGACACAAGAACAGACCATGAAAATGATAGTCTCTATACCATCTCCTATTTCAGCACAATGTCTTCAGTGCCAAAGGAAAACACTAAATTCTCCTTTCTTGATCATCTTAGAACCAGATTCTTTCCATCTATAGATCCTTTCACAGGTCAATTACCTTGCCCCTTTTTGGAACATCCAAAATCCCCTTCTACCCAGTCAATTTGTTCCACCAAGAGTCTGCCAGAAATGGATGTGTTCAGTTTGGTGGATCAGCTCCTTGTGGCAAGGGGACTCTCAGGCATATCCTCGGTTCCAGCTCCTCCCGGTACCAGAACCCTATGTTCTTCGACCCCACCTAGTCTTCCTCCTCTGACCTCCTCTGTGGCCTTGAAGATGCCAGCTCTGAGTTTCCCAATGCAGACTGTTTTGGTTCTGATGGTTCTTCATCTCTGGTTCAGATTTCTACCCTGAGTTTTTCAGCTCTGCTGGATCCAGAAAACTGTTGGGGTCATGGTTATGCTGTCGGTTATGAGGGGCAAGGTTTGACTACGGTGTTTTCAGAACCATCCCTGCACCTCAGAGCTTCACCATACGTTAGCTCTACTCTTGCTTTGGCTTCGGGGTGGTTTCTTCAGAGCAGGGAGTGACCCTGGTTCCAAGGCAGTCTTTCTCAGTTCCAGGCTCCCTTCCCTCTTCTGGGGGACCAGCTTTCCAGGCCATGGAGAGGGCCCTGTCCACTGTGGGTATACAGTCAGCTCCTCCTCTGTCAGATCAGTTCCCCGATCCTTCCCCTCATCCAGAGCTTCAACCAACACCAACACCTGGACAGCAAGTGCCAAAACCACAGGATTCACCTATTTAGGTTTTGTCCTCTTCAGATACCTCCCCAGAATGTCCCACTAAGGAGGTTCCTCAGAAGAAGAAGTGTAAGAGGAAACACCTGGATTCCCCAGGGGAATCCATCACAGAGGATACTGATTTTGATGAGGGGGAGGGTTCCCCATGGTCACCCTTGGAAGGTGTCTCCTTTGGAGACATTCTTGAGATTCTTAAACAGAGGGGGTGACTAGAAGTCCCAAAAGCCCTCTTCAGAGGAGTCAGTACCTGCAGGCTTTCAGCACTCGACCATCTATCTCTTGGCTAACTCCACCTGCTGACGAGTTCATTAAGTTGATCTCACAGTGGGTGTGGAAGGCTCCTGGCACTATAGAACTCATCCCCAAGAGGTCAGATAAAATTCTTACTGCACCCAAGGACCATCAGATTTGGGCAAACAGATTGCCAGTAGATGCCATAGTGGTTGCGGTGGCCAGAAAAAAGGAACTTGCAGAGGAAAATCCCACTATCCATCCTCCCAATAGAGAGTCTCAGGCGAAAGTTAGGTTTGGAAAGTGGGTTTATGCTTCATCGACCTTTCCATTACAGTCTTTGAACTTTATGTCGCACTTCACCAGACTCCAAGGGGATCTGATTAAGGAGTTATCAATATTCTGGCAGAAGCCCTAACTACCGAAGTACAAGATAAGTTGCTTCTCAGTTAGCCACCCTGGATTCCATTTCAAACTCGTCCATAAGGCTCATAGCGTATGCAGCCAAAGAGATGACTAGGGCAGTGGGATCAGGCGTAGCCATAAGGAGACACACCTGGATGCACTTGTGAAAATTTTTGGAGCCATTCATATCTTCATTTGTCAATACCCTCTTTGACGAATCATCCCTTTTTGGCTCTAAAATTCAAGAAATGTCCAGGTGTGAAAAGGATGAAAAGATCTTTACTGCAGTGGGCATATATTTTTCTACTCCTCAACGGTCCTTATCTAGGAACCAGAGGAGCAGGAAAATGTGGTTCAAAATGTCCCAAGAGCCTTTCCAGAACACATGTGGCAGTGTCTCCCATAGGGGTAGAGGGAGCTTTAATGGAAGATGCCATCCATGTGGCAAAGATGGCCCACAAAATCAGGAGTCCAGTGACACATTTTCTAGCAAACCCTACCAGTGCTCTTGAAAGGAGGCCCAGTTGCCTTCCTTTGGAAGCAATCGAGGGCATTTCTCCTTGCACCAACATGCCTGGCTTCAGATAACTTCAGATGTTTGGGTGCAGAGGATTATAACCAGAGGATGCACCATCCCCTTCCCTACCCCACACACAACTCCAACAAGATCCTCGACATTCCACCCACTAAGTGGGAACCAGCAGTATTAGAAATCCAAAAAACTGCTAAAAGAGTCATCCAAGTGGTCCCGCTAGACCACATAGAATCCGGGGTTTACTGAAGGTTCTTTTCAGTGCCAAAGAAGACAGGGGAGTGGAGACCAGTTTTGGATCTAAGTGTTTTAAATAAATAAGTTCAGCCGACAAAATTCCGGATGGTCACAGTTCAGTCTATTCTCCCATTTCTAGGGAAAGATGATTGGATGTGCTCTATACATCTCCAGGATGCCTATTACCATATAAAAATAGACATGCACTCCAGGAGGTTTCTCCACTTCTGGCTGGGAGCCAGTCATTATCAATTCAGAGCTCTGCCCTTTGGTCTCACCACAGCCCCCAGGTGTTCGCCAAATGCATGGCAGTGGTAGCAGCCATTTGTGACTGCACGGATTCCGGTTATTTCCATACTTTGACAACTGGCTCAACACGTTCCCAGCAGGCATCTACTAGAACAAGCAAGAGATTACATTCTTGAGACTTGTGTCAATCTGGGGATTACCGTAAATTATGAAAAGTCTGAACTGACTCTAGCACAAACATTAGAGGTCATAGGAGTGGTACTAAATACCAATACTTGCATAGCCTCCCTTCCTTGTCTAAGACTGCAAAAGATCAAGACTCAGGTCAAAAAGATTATCAGAAGCAAGATAGTAGCTGCTTGACTAGTCTTACAAGCCTTAGGTTCAATGGCAGCAGCCATTACGTTGGCTCCCCCTAGCAAGATCTCACATGAGATTTCTACAGTGGCTTTTAGCATCTCAGTGGTCCATACTGTATCAGCCAATGTCAGATCAGATTTTAATTACCAACTGTTGCAAGAAAGACCTAGCTTGGTGGATTTAGTCAGAGGAAATTTTCTTGGGCCGCCCCTTTGTCCTGTGTCAGCCCCAAGCCATAGTGACCACAGACTCCTCCCGCATGTGGTCCCCCATGAAGGCCAGCCTGCATATCAATGTCCTGGAGCTGAGAGCAGTGCTTTTAGCATTGCAAGCCTTTCAAACTGCTCTCTTCCAGGAACAATTGCAATTCAAACTGACAATATGCCAGTAGTTTGGTACATCAAAAAACAGGAAGGAACCAAGTCGTACCTCCTTTGTCAAGAAGTGCTCAGAGTCTGGCAGTGGGTGATCTCTTCCAACTGCTTTCTGAAAGCAATGCATATTTTGGGGAGTTCCAATGTGATAGCAGACAAATTGAGCAGATGCATTCTTCTGCCTCATGAGTGGTTTCTCAATCCCAGAGTGGCAAAAAAGATCTTTTGTCGCAGGAGCCAGCCTTGCTGTGACCTTTTTGCATCACCCCCAAACAATAGGTGCAGAAGCTACTTTGCCATGGTCCCCCCTCTGGGGGAGTCCCCGAGAGATGCTCTCCTGCATGATTGGCCTTCCAGACTCCTGTACACCTTGCCCCCATTTCAATTAGTTCCCCAGTTTCTAAAGAAAGCAGTCATGTTGAAGAGCAAGGTAATCCTCATTGCCGTCTTCTGTCCTTGACAGATTTGTCTCCTCTTTCTTTGGTCTTATATGATTCAACAACCGTAAACTCTGGATCTGGATCCAGATCTCCTATCCCATCCAGATGGATTAGTTCACCCAAACCTTCAAAACCTGAAGCTCACGGCTTGGCTTCTCCAGTTCCACTGATTGGCAGACATAATAAACTTTCTTACCCAGTTTGTAGGATTCTTTTGGCCTCCCATAAGCCTTCCACCAGAAAACTCTACAATAGTAAATGGAAGAGATTTTCCTTCTGGACTTGTGATAAGAACATTGATCCCTTCTCTGCTCCTATAAATAAAGTCTTAGAATTTTTAGCTTTGCTCTTTGAAGCAGGGGCCTCTTCCTCAGGGTTCAATTAGCAACTATCTCAAATTTTCATAATGGATTTAAAAATGTTCATTAATTTCTCATAGACTTTGCAAAGCATTCTTAAAAGGGATCTTGATATTAAAACCTCCATATAAGGCTCCATATACACCTTGGAATTAAAAATTGGTATTACAGGCAATAGTTTATTCCCCCTTTGAGCCTGCTGCCAGCTGCAACTTGAAATTCTTTACTTGGAAAATTGTACTTCTGGTGCAGTGTCTTCTGCCAAACAGATTTCAGAAATTCAAGCTTTATCTTGCAAACCACCTTATTTGATATTTCACAAAGACAGGGTTTCACTGAGAATGAGCCCTTCCTTTTTACCAAAGGTGGTATCAAAAAAGAATATCAATCAGGCAATCAATTTACCAGTATTTTTTTCCTGGTTTCTCAAAAACAGGTGAATACTATTTGCATTTAGTAGACGTTCCTAGACAATTGTGCTTTAATCTTCATAGAACAAAAGACATAAGGAAGTCTGTCCAGCTGTTTGTTTCTTTTCAAGTACTACAATTGCTAAGCCAGTTACCAAAGTCACCTTATCTAGATGGCTAAAATATTGTATGTATTTCCTTCATATACAATAAGAGGAAAGTTGAATTACCTGGGCCTGTTAAGGCACACTCTACCAGAGCAGTCACTACTTCAACAGTGTTCCATTCTAAGGCTTCCATGGATGATATTTGTGCAGCAGCAACATGGGCTACCCCACATACCTTCATTACTCATTACAAATTGGATATGGTCTCTAGGGGAAGAGCATAATTTGGTTCTATGGTGCTCAAGAATATCCTTCCATGAGTCCTCCTAAGGTCCAAGGTAGCTGGGGACTATGTCCCATATGTCAAGAATAAATGAAGATTGACAACATCAGGTAAAGAAGTTATGTACTTACTATAGCATTCCATCTGTGTTCAACTTCATTTATCCTTGGCTCCCCACCCTCCATCCCCCTTCTTTCAGGCCTTTTACTATAATGATTTATGGTCCTAGTGATACATTTTTTTACATATGACTCCAGATATGGTCTCCATTAAGGTGTTATTAAGATTATACTTTCTGTATTTGTTTATCTGCAAACTCGATCTGAGGTAGATTGGAGAGGAGCATAATGGGTAGGACTTAAACTTGAGAGTTTTTGGTTCTTGTGGGCTGTAGTAACATCCGAGTCAGTTTCAATAATCAGAACTGAACCCATATGTCAAGGATAATTCATAAAGTATAACATTTCAAACAATATAATGCAATAAACAAAAAACTTAATACTAACTGTACTTAAAAGCAAAGCACTCACCCAAAGAAGAAATATTTTTAAAGACATATTACCAGTTTCATCAGCACTATGAAAACTAACCCTTTGCAGTTTCTTATATAAAGTTTGAGATTACTATAAGTGCCTGAGTCCAGGTGTTTGAATACCACTATCTCACTGCTAGGTACTCAGATGTCTTGTACATCGCACAGTTGGCCACTCACATTGGAATTCAACTAGAGGTTTGAGCAAGGTACAGTAGCCCTGGAGAAGGAGTGGGAGAGGGAAGGGATGCAGGTTGGGGTTTTATTCAGTGATCAAGAGGAAGTATTTAGTTTAAGGGTGGAAGTGGTTTAGGTTTAGGTAGTGGGAGGGTGGCTTAGGGATAGTGACAATCAGAGACTTTAGGTTTAGGGAGCAAGAAGACAGTATTAGGTTTAGGGAGCAGAAGGGGAGTTTGGGAGTTAGGTAATTATTGGTGACTTTAGGTTTATGGATGAGAAAGGGAGTTTTATGTTTAAGGATTAGGAGTGGAATTTAAGGTTGGGAAGGTGGAAGTTGAGTTTTAGGGTTTGGGAGAGATTGTGGACTTTAGGTTTAGGGAGTTCAGAATGGAGTTTATGTTTAAGTTCATACCCATTTGCTGCACACATCATTAGCCACATTATACACAAACGTATCTATTTTTCTAGTTTGTTTTAGACTCTCCTATTAGTATTAATACTTACTAGGCGCTACATAGTATTATCTTGCTAAGCAGCTGTAAGTAGATAAAACTGACTATATATGTGCACAGTTTGTTTAAAAAGTCATCTTATCACAAATTTACCAGTTTAGCTATCCTAGGACAAAAGTGAAACAATGCTCTGAATAGCAAAATACGTTTTCATTTTTATTTAAATAAGAATGAACATACTTTAGAAAAGTTAAAGGGTCATTACATGAGTTAACTTTCAACAACTTGGTTGATGATTATTTCAGGCACTATAACAACTTTCTTACATTCAGAGAAAACACATCCCTTATAGAAAAGATATTAAATATCTGTGAGATGTGTCAGTGGATTCAGAGTTTTGAGGCTAAATTTTCAGAAGTAGCTCCACCCTTTGAACATGATCCCATACTTACCACAACATACACAGAGGTTCTAGAGACTACACCCACAAAAGTACACTTACAAAAGCCTCACCTGCACCAACGGTATCCATAAGCTTAACAAAATAAAACATTATGCATAAAAACAAAATACACATACCCAGACTGACCACAGTAAATTAAGCTTTCACAGTCACCATAAGGTGGTAGTAGGGACAGTCAATAATAACAAAATATATGGAATTAAAACATAATCAAATGAAAGTCAAAACTCATAAGGCAAATGCTGCATCCTTGCAACCTAAAGACTATATTAGCCACTGGTAACTAAACTATGATTAATATGGATCCATACCTCAATGAACTTGCAAGGAGCTCATAACAGCAGCATGCCTAAATTAGTGGCAGCTCAACTAAGTTAAAAAAGAACTAACAGTAATATCAAAAGGTTCATCATTCATATTGAACAATGAGTGGTTTCCAGACTTTATTAGCCTTTTTGGGCTGATTTCTATCCCTTTCAACTTTCTGGTTTAAAAACGCTTGTGTTTGCACATTTTTCGCATTGTGCAGCACCGCAAGACTACAGTTAAACTATTCCAGGTGCCAGAAAGTCTGCTCTTCAAATTTTCCCTTAGAACTAGCTGGTTTCTCAGTAGTAGCACTAAAATCTTAACCCCTGTGACTAGCACTTGCTCTTGAACCTGCTGGAAAGCACTAGGAAGCCTGAAACTGATACAAGCACTCAACTCTCCTTGCCAATAAGAAATTAATCATAGGCACTAAACAGCCTATAATTGCAAAGTACCTTGCAAAGGTAAGGGAAAACAGCTCTTATACTTTACAAAAAAGCACCTAAACAGGCATGTTCAAGGGACAACTTCCAGTGATTTCTTCTGTCCACCTGGTGAATCTGGGCATACTGGGGCAATGCGGCAACTGCCTCATGTACACAGACAACCGTCTCCTCCTATCATCCAACACTACAACCTGCGAGATGCCCAAAAGCTAGCTAGAAAAGGAAGAGTAGCACACAGTCACTACACCTCCACAACAACTCATAGCCCTTCACACACCAACCATCCACCAACTCCACCACACACCAGCACTACCACAACTACTTACACTTAACTTAACCACAAGCAACCCCCTTAACATTAACCTGCCCACCAACACAGGAACTCAAACACAAAAAACAAACAAACACCAGTCACAACCAACAGCCACCAGTGTGCCACAACACAACAGCCCCTAAGGCAAGACACAACCAAGCACAAGACTCTGTAGTGCTTAGTCAGTCAGTCCCACTCTGTATGGCCCACTCACCTGAACAAGGAGAAAAGGCTGAACTGTGTGCCAGGTGCCCCAGTCCCGCTGCCATAATGCATGCACTCAACACCACAAGTACAACATGCACTCTGTCATTGTCCATGCTGGAGTGAATGACTTGTCAACAACTCTCCCTGGCACTCATGAAAAGAGACATGGAAGAGCCTGGGATGAGAAAGGCCTTGGATCATGTCTCCCTAGCCATGTGGCCCAGGCAGGCAACAGCATGCTGATAGAATGATACCACAGTATACATACAAATGATACCTTCAAATAATTGCAAATGAAGTACTTCAAAGGGGATCAGTATCTGTCTGTCTGGGAAGACACGAGAGACAAAAAACAAACCATGATGTTTTGAGAGAGATGCTGTGACCCTGACCCCTGGATTTCACTTAGCCTGTACTTGCTACAGGTACCTTATAGTGCCTTTTTTAGCCACAAACAAAACCTTCAACAGGCCAGACACGGCAAGATAAAAAGAGGCAAAACCACCTATCAAATGCTAGACAATGCTAGAAAATGCACTCTCTCGAGGCTCTCAGGCAACTAATAATAAACCTCAATATCTGAGTCTTAACTGAGAGACTTGGGTTCAACAGGGCAGAGCACACCAGCAAGGCAGCACCTCCAACCCTTACCACACTTTTCTGCCACAAAACCAAGACCAAGACACTAAAGGTGGAGTATATTCTGACCAATACACACCTCACAACTCCAGGCTAGTCCAATAACACAATGCATCTGAAATCCTCCAGGTGCAACTACTACCTAGTGCACAATTCTCAAGGTGCTACAGATCCAGATCCCCCCCCATGCCCCAAGATCAAGATTCTACACCTTTCTAAACATACTGGAAAAGATACAAAGATACAACTAAACATAAGTCCAAATATAACATTACAACTCCCTGCCATTAACTGGGAAAACTACCTAACTGGGTACTTTCTCTAACAGTCCCAACACCAATGCCCATTCATTGCCAATTCCTGGGTCAACTAATCCATTGTATCCCTAAGGGGCTCATTATCCTACACCATGTCATAACCTACTGCTCAGATATGCACCACCAGTAGTCACCCCCTCATTGGTCATGTCTGACCATCAAGCAAATCCCCCACACCATCATCCCCCCCCCCCCCCAGTAAGGAAAAAAACTTTTCCAAACTCCACCAAAGCCAACTTCAAGCTACTGAAGTCAATCAAAGCCAACTGGTCCATGGGTGCAGTCAAAAATGACTGTTGCAGAACAGGACATGAGAACTGGCAGCACTGGAACACACACTATCCACTATGAATCAATCATGCCATCCCAAATAGAACCAAATGAATCCCTCCAAAAAAAAAATCTCCTCTCCCCTGCTATAAAACAAACTATACACATAAGGAAGCAACTGTTGCAGAAAAAGAAAGAAAGAAAAAGCAAAAAAAAATCTCCCTCAAAATCCTCAGTGAGATCCCTCAAGCCTCCAGCCTCCTCTAAAGCAAAGTTCAAAATAAAAAAAAAAAAAGCCAAAAAACAAAACAACAATTCACAAATTATGTCAAGAATCTAAGTTAAAATGCAATGATCTAAATGGAGCTTGCTCAGAATGGCGAAAAAAATACTGTATACTGGAGGCATGATATGTCCTGTTCCAATATCCTGCCAATATCCTACTAACCCCCCCCCACCCCTAAAGGCCCCCCCTAAAGGGCCCCCCACCAACCAATTGACAAAACCCAGTAACCATGGCCACACCACACAGAAAGTCCCACGCATAAGAATACAGCATCATACAGCATCCAGGACCAGATGACATCCCAGGCTGAACTAACTATGAACCTAAAACCACCACACTAAAGTGTCATGTCATGTTTAATCATTAGCTCACCTCAGGGCTTCAGGCCCACAGGTGGGCCGCCACAGCAGCAGTCATCCACATCCACCTTGGATACCGGAACACCCACGGGAACTGCCACCTCATCAGTCTGGCTCAGCTGATCTGCAGGAGCAGCATATTATCATGGATAAACAAAGACAGACATTGGCTTCCTTCAAACACTGGACCCCACCAGTTTTTGGGTGTGAAGGGGGCGATCTTGTCTCTGAACCCTGACTTCTTCAAAATCAGTCTTCTCCAGAGCTGGACGAGGGTAAGACAGTCACCACAGCCCTATCTGACCCCAAGGCCTTGACACCATCCCCACCACTCTGGAAATCATAGATAAACTTACTAAGCTGCATATAAATGCGATCATCATTCGATGGGTTGCCAACTGGCTTACTGACAGAACCCAGACTGTAAAAGTAGCCTACTCCAAATCCAGCTCCAGACAAGTGGAGTACCTCAGGGTTCAGTCCTGGGACCACTCTTATTTGGCATCTACTTCTCTGAAGTACAGGCCAACACTAAGGGACTCTGGCTAGCAAAGTTTGCAGATAACTGCAAACTGGGAGCCATTATTGAATCCCCAAATGATGTGGATATTCTACAAAAGGGCCTTCAGAAACAGATGCCTGGTGCCAGAGCCATGGGCTCAAGCTTAATGCCAAGAAATGTATAGTTATCCCCTTTGGAAAAAAACATGTACCCATGAATTACCACATAGGTTGCAGTACACTAAACATCGAAAGTGTGAGGGTTGGGATGGTGGCCTAATGGTTAAGGTGTTTGCCTTACAAACACAAGGTGTAGGGTTTGAGTCTCACAAGGGATAATTGGCTAGGCTTAAAATGGCTCGCAAGGGCAGTTAGCTTAGTACTAATCTATGAACTTATGAACCTATGAGAGACTTAGGGACACAGGTGGACAGTGGTCTCACTTTCGATAACCACATCGCCACAATAGTCAGGAAATCCTTCTATGTGGCATACCTATTCACTATGGGCTTTTCATCCAGAAAAAAGGAGGTCATAGTCCCACTGTACTCATCCCTCATTAGACCCATTATAGAATATAATACCCCATTTGGTATTTGCCTCACAAGACATCTGCAACAGCTGGAAAGGCCACAGAAATACCTCACTAAAAGAATCACAGGCCTAATGCAGATGCCATATGCTGACTGTCTAAAAAAATTCCAGCTATACTCTGTGGCATATCGTCTACTCAGAGGCAATCTCTGCTTAACATACAAGGCCATGTCAAACCTGGAGCTGTTGGACATGCTCCACTTAAAGAAATCCCAATCCCTCAGAGCCACACGCTCCAGGGATCTAAACCTTGTCATCACAATGAACAAAACATGCTGGAGGGATAGGTTCCTGACCCAGAGACTCCCCATACTCTAGAAGAGACTGCCCATACATGTCAAGCCGAGCACCTCCTTGGCCCTCTTCAAAAGAAACCTTGATGATTGGATGGGAGATAGGACATTCACGCTGGGGATCATGTCAGTCGCCCTGCTAGACAGGGGTCCAGAGAAGTAAATATTGTGGGAAGAAATATCCAGGGAATTGTTATGGCTAGGCTTGTATAGGCCCTAGGGCCAATAGTCTAGTACTAACCTATGTACCTATGAACCTATGTTCTCCCTCTTGGATATGCAATAGCATGTTGAGAAATTATTGAATATCATATTAAGCTTGAGAAAAAAACACATCTGCTTAGTATATGCTTCCATCTCCTTATAGGGCAATTTTATATCAGGACAAATCTGTGACTAGAGGCATGGTGTCATGGACAACAGAGTCAGTCTAGAATAAGATGTGCATGGAGCCAAAGGGCTTAAACCTGATGTCAGGGCATGTGATGGAAACTTTCTTAAATGATAGAAGTCTTAACAATAAATTGGTGATTTGGAAGCATTTCTCTTTTTAGAGTTTGTCACTAGCTATTCTATTACAAAAACCTGGCGCAAAGGTCTAAAATGCATACATACTTCCCTTCATTGCTGCAGATCTGATGGGATATATGGTAGTATCTCAGTATTTGCAAAAGGAACAACTAAAATTTATAAGCAAAGAAAATAGTTTCAGACTAAAATTTGACCAGGTAATAATAAATATCAGTGGTACTGCATAAAATGTTGTAGGACACTACTGTGCACCATTTGTGAGATCTACACAGCATGAAGATTTTCTGATTAAACTCCAGGATTTACAAATAAATGAAAATGTAATCAATATGAGAAAGTATAACTGTCCAAAGCACTGACTGGTTAAACTAGTCAACATAAACTAAATATGTCCATCTGTAAATTGGTTATATTAATGAAGACAATTTGGAACAAACAACATATAACCCATCCATCAGGCCAATTATATATTTGATGTGCTTACAAGACTAGGATCTTTCTGCTCCCAACCCATGGTTATTCCTCCTGTAATTATTATTGACCATGACCCCCATATCTTTAATATAAAAGAAAAATCAAAATGCATTCATAAATAAAATATCTTTTCTAGAGATTCCCAGTAGAAACTATAACATAATAAATCAAACATTTATGAAAAAAGACTAGGATACCTTCCAAAGTAACGAAATAACTCTGCTTAGGATACTGTTCTGGGTTATATGATATTCTTAACCTCTGCATTTATGAATACAGTAGTAAGACATAAATATATAAGCAACTGCCAAGAAAAATGGTTTTAGCATAGCCTTTGTTGTACTCTTCTACTGTTCACTTCCCTATCCTTTATGAGAACCACATTTTATACCACTAACCTTTACAAACTTCATGTTAGCTATTTTTCTCTACTCGTTTTGCTGTTTTATGTTCTACTGTCATTTCACATGGAAGTAAATCAAATATATTGCAGAAATCTAAGATCATCTATCTACTGGTTTCCTTCTAATCAATTTTTTGGTAACCAGTTTTGTAAAACTTCCTAACTCTTCATATGTACCTTTCTGAAAATCTGGTATCTTTTCAAGCATTTATCAATTCTCGAAGGGTAAGGAAAGATACAGATGCTTATAAAGTTATTAATTTATTTTCTTGCTGTTGGCCAGATTATTCTCACTAGGCCTATGCCATGTTTCAAGCGGTACCTGAGGTGGTATCTATGCTGATTATGTTTAATTTGGCCAGGATGCCAAATAAAATGCCTCCTATTTATGTTGTTATTAACAACCATGGACTCATTAACATTCACCTTAATTACCACTAACACAGGCAGATGAAACCCCAGATTAATTTTAACATCTTATCTGAAAGGCAGCAACTCAGGAATGTTGGAAACCCTCCCCCCCTGTACTACAGCATCAGTACTAGTATATGAATCCAAGTACTTGCTGTCTGCATAGAACCCACAGTCGTCAGGCTTTCTCAGCATGTAAGGAAAATCTGCTGCCTGCTAAACCGCTGACCCTGCTATGGGACATATGAACTTTAAGCACTTACTGTTTATGACAAAGTTGTAGTATGCTGCCTTACAGCAGCATACAGATGCCAGTCTAAGTAATTGTGCTGACATTTTATTTTTAATACCGCCAAATACTGATGCATTGCACTTTGATTAGCAGCGGGAGTTCTTCTACATATACTCTGTGGCTGCTTTTCATGGAGCTTATGATTTTTGTCTTGAAATTGTATTACATACTGATTTATTCTATATGGATACTGCTAAATCTTCTTACAGTTGTAATTTCCACAGTACTATGGTTGAAAAGTTGTATTAAGATTCCTCCACTTACATGCCTAACAATAGAATAAATAAATAAATAAATAAATGAGTAATACTCATACTGTTAGTCAGAAAACACTGAACCCAGTACTGAATTCAGTTGGCAACACTAGCTGTCACCGTTTATACAGGAAAGTTTTTTTTTTACTATCACTCTTTTGTTGAGTCTTTCGGCCAATATTTTATTTTGTCTATCAAACAGGGGCCCATTTCCCCTTCCTATAACATATTATTTTTGTGTGATACTTCCTACCTTTAACTTTAACTTTAGGTAGTCATCATTCATAGCCCTTAACTGTCTACCACTTTAGTCATGCAATCAGATGACACTATTAGCATTATCTAACCCATCCTTCTGTCTGTGAACCTACACAGTCCTACATCTAGGACATAACTAGCATCGACGTGTTGACAAGTGAGATGCCTGAGTCCCTAAGACTCATGTCAGACTGATTAGTCCCTGCATTTTTTCTTCTTCTTCCTCTTTTGTCATTGTTACCACCTTCATGAAGCAGAATCACATCTTCCATGCTATAACCATCAAATACCTTAACAAGATGCCAAGACTGGTGAAAAGGTCTAATCAGTGGAGTCTTTATTTCTGACATTTATTTCTGTAAAATTACTGGATAAGACAGGATGGAGGTCATTTTAGCAAGGGCACTCATAGTCAGATGCATAGAAGATACTTAAACATCCCATAGAAATTTTCATCATTAGAAGGTCTTTACAAAATGGTGGCCCACAGCAGCTTTATCCCACATTATGGTACACACATCTTATTAAAAAATGCCCCCTGCTTGCATTAAAACATTTGATGATGATTTACATTACAGCTGATGTTTAACATTCTGTCTTTATAAAATTAGTTTGTCATTTTCCCGCCCTGACTGAATATGTAAATAGAATGAATTAATAAATAAGTCAACGAAGTCTTAAGGGATAATGAAAACTTTTAGAAGACAACAATATCATGCCTTAAAGTACGATTGCCACTGAATGCCGAGGAAAGATCATAGATATGTATTAAGTGAACAACAGAACAAAGAGTACTCAACAATATTTATGATAAAATTTTTCAGTAGCTTTTTAAATCCAAACTAAATAATTTTACTGTTCACTTAAACAGTGAAGGATGCATTTTCTTATCCACAACTAAGAAAGCCATAGACTGTTTGGATCTCAGCTCCATAACAGTGGGACACGGTCATTTTATTTATGCATATGTTTTTCTGTATTATTATTATTATTATGCAACACCAGCTGGGTAGGCATGCTGAGTGGTTTTATTCATACAATAGCACCAATTTCATAAAATAAATGTGGATTTTACGTCCAAGTCTTAATATAAAACTAACTGGGTTGCTGATTAATTCTTAATATAAAAAATAACAATCATTCTCACCTTTTTACATTTTAACTCTTACATTATTCATCTTTCTGTATTATAATCATTCTTTATATAAATGTGAGCTATTTAATGATTCATTTTTATATTTGTTGCATAGGCTCACCCAGTACAAATGTACATATCTTAATTTGCATGTAAACTGCTTTCTGATTTACATAATATATAAAATCTATAGGTTTCAGTTTGTTTTAAAGGGTTTGTTAATTAGCAATGCTGTTATGAATTCTGTAAAATGCATTTTGCTGACAGCTTCACAGAAGTAGCCTCCAATCACATTTGCTATTGCTTTATGCATTCTTGTTGATGATTTTGATTCAGTACTGAAATATTATTAGATATTATTTTTCGAAAAATATAAACTGAGACATTGAATTACAGTAGGCACTGGTATAAACACTAATCCAGTACTGCGGTTCTCCATGCTAAATCAATATTGAAATTATGAGGCTAGTCTGTTTACTACATACTGCAGTGTTCCCTTCATAGTGCCTCTGATATGGAAGAAATATGATTATGTTGTCTGCAATACATATGAATACTGTTCAACATATACATATCGACGTATACATACATATGTGTGTACATACATGTATACATATTATAGTTATACATATGTATGCACTTGTGTGTATATTTGTGTGTATACATATTATAGTTATACATATGTATGCACTTGTGTGCATATGTGTGTGTAAGTACATATGTGTGTACATACACGTATACATATTATAGTTATACATATGTATGCACTTGTGTGCATATGTGTGTGTAAGTACATATGTGTGTACATACACGTATACATATTATAGTTATACATATGCATGCGTGTGCATATGTGTGTGTAAGTACATATGTGTGTACTATACATATTATAGTTATACATATGCATGCACATGTGTGCATATGTGTGTGTAAGTACATATGTGTGTACATACACGTATACATATTATAGTTATACATATGCATGCACATGTGTGCATATGTGTGTGTAAGTACATATGTGTGTATGTATTTCAAGTAAGGTAATACATGCTGCTCTTCTCCTCTCTCTCACCTACGACTCATGTAACTTATAACTAGCACTTTATTAGATCTACTTAAGTTAACTATTTATCTACAACTCTTATTCCTTAAAAGTTATTCCCTCACCATGTATTTGACCCTGTATTACAGTGACTGTAATGACTGATTCATAGGTGAAAGTTTGTATATAATTTCTCATGTGTAAATAATGTTTTTCTCTAATATGTAACCTTTTTTATATCACACTGTATCTTCAGTTCTACTATTCATTATATTTGTACTTCTTTTGTGGAGCTTTTTCCCTAGGCCTCCGATGAAAAAGGGCTTCAGCTCAGTCAGACTAAGCCTTTCAACAAATGTCAAATAAATAAATAATAAATACAGTACTCACAGTAGTAAATCTACAGAGTTCCTCCTGTCCTAAGACTTATCAAACAGCAAGTCCAGTTTCCTTTTCTAGATCTCTCCTCATTTGCAGTAGTGTTTATCACTTTCCAGCAGGAATCTTGAGCTTCTTTTTGTTTAAAACACTTGTGTGTGTATCCATTCATTCATTTTCCAGTTACTTACTTAATCCAATGCAGGCTCAAGCAGGCACCTGAACCTGTCCCAGTTAGAAAAACTAATCATAGACAGGTTAGCAGCTCTTTACAGGATGAGTATTTCAACTACAAAATGGCGTTTACTACATGAACTACAGCAGACATTTTTATTGTCAGTTGTTTTACACTTAGACATCATGATTAATAGTTTTACCATTGTTATGTGAAAGTGTTATAGCAGAAGTAAGTTACTGAACTTTTGTCTCACATTGTTACTGCTCTAACCTGTAAAGTTAATATCATATGTACTTTATTTTATTTATTTCTGTATTTTTCATTTTATCTCAACTAACTCCTCTCTAGCTGTTATCAGAAGTTGCTTGTATGGTACCTCTGTTTTAGTTTTTTTTCCCTACCTTTTATATTCAACACACTCTTCCCCCTCCTGTTTTCCCTAGGTTGAAAAAGCAAAGTTTCTTTCCTCAAGACTGCGTCTACCTTTCTGATACTGCTGCAACTTCTGGAATTACACCTGCCCTCTATTGTATAGCCAGTTTACACTAAAAGTATGTTCTAAGCTCATACCACAAATTAGTCTTACTTTGTCTACTGTATAGGATACCTGCATACCACTGAGACCCCCCCATACTCACCTGTTTAGAAACCTTGCCTCTGTCTCTCTTTACCATCTATAAGATAGTCACTACCCTAGTGTCAACTCTCTCTTAGTTAGCTATACTCTTTTTTGTTTTTCTGTTTGTGGTTTCCTTTTAACTGTTTTTATCTTACTGCAAATACCTGTGTATACCTCGCTGTAACATCTCTTCCTTCTTTGTTTACACCTCCCCACCCCTTCTACTTAACTGATGACTCTCACTGTGTGCTCCTTACTGTTTCTCTCCTGGCCTGCTGATTGTTTCTTGTAGTGACTGCTGTTTCCTGGCCCATCCCACTCCATTCGCCCTTGCTACACTCCAGCTCACTTTGCTCCTCTCCCACCCCATTTCCCACCGTCTCGCTTCACTCTTTTCCCACCCCCATTCCCACCCACCCCCATATCATTTCCTTTATACCTAATCACCTAATTCCTTCCACCCCCTAACTCCACCCCTTCCTGTCTGCTAAAACATTCTAAACACTGTAACCTCCCCTACTTATCACTTCATAGTTTAGTCTGCTGCAAATCCTCCTTCTTTCTACATATCCCCTACTCCCCCTACAGGTTGTTTCACTTAAATTTTACTTCACCTCTCTAACAGGTCCTACAACTTACTTTTCCTAGTCTCTTAACCACTCCTCACTCCTTCCCAATCCTACTTCCCCCACCTTAGGCCATGGCTACTGCAACTCTCTCTATTTCCCTCTTGCCTCCATTACTTCTCCTTCTCATTTTTACATCTTGTACTACTCTATTACCACCTGTCCATAGAGATCCCACTAATCCCCATACTAACTGCTTCTCATCTCAGCAGTACTCTGTTACAATCTCCTCCTCTATCTTACATCTTGTACTACTCTATTACTACCTGTCCTTAGAGATCTCACTAATCCCCATACTAACTGTTTCTCATCTCTGCAGCACTCTATTACAATCTTTTCCTCTATCTTTTCCATGAACATCCCTCCGCCTAAAATAAAACTTCTCCCCCTCACTCTCTAGCATCTAAAACCAAGACTAAGTACTTGACTTACAACCCATTTAAATTCAAACTTTACCAACTTCATGTAGCTGTGCTTCTATCAGGAGACATATATCCAAATCCTGGGCCCATCCATCACCCCAAAATGCATAACTCTACCTCTCCCTACTTAATAAATTCATCTTCTCCAAACAAACATATTTCCTTTTACTCTATGAATGCCTGTAGTATTCTAAACAAAGTTAGTGAAATCCATCCCTAGATAGCCTTCCACACCCCCTGATGTCATCACCCTAACAGAGACTTGACAAAAACCCCAAACCTCTGATAAAGACATTCTCCCCCCTGGTTATAATATACTCCACATAGATCGGCCAAAAGAAAAAAGGGGGTGGCGTAGCCATCCTCTACTCCAACCACCTCACCATTACAAGTATTATGAAACCTATCCCATCCTTTTCTCCTGCTGAACTAATTACAGCTAACCTTAAAATCAATGACCACACCACTATCATAGTAGCAGCCATCTATATTCCTCCAGGAGACAACATTCCTCTGCTTGAAAATATTCTTTCATACATTTCTCAACACATCCCCAATGAAACTATCCTCCTTGGGGATGTCAGCATTAACTGGTTAACTCTCAGTAATCCAAACTCTAATACTCATATTAATTTATATGGCTTTGCACAGCTAATCTCTCAAGCTACTCATACAAACAACTCTCACACATCTAGTACTCTTACTGAATGGGTACTTGTATGTAATCCTTCCAAATATCATAACCCTGAAACCCTACAAAACACCCTGAGTGATCACTCCCCTGTAAAAGTGCTTAGGCTCACTCCCCACTTCTCAGAACCTCCTAGATTAATCACTTGTCACAAACTCTCTAACTTCCATCCAGAAACCTTTATTGCCCTCCTGTCTAAAGTAAACTGGAAATTCCTTACCCAACTCCCACTAGAAGAAGCAGTCCTAGCTTTCAACTCTACCTTCCTTAGCATCTTAGACTCACTTGCTCCCCCTCGCAAAGTCTAATTAAGTCCACCATATCACCGTGGCTTTCAAAAGCCACCCGTACCCTTATGATAACTAGAGACAAATTATGGATAAAATGGTCACAAACTAAGCTCTCTGCAGACTTGCAAAAATATAAAGAACTCAGAAATCTGACAAAAAAACACATAAACAAAGATAAAAAGGACTTCTATAACAAACCTACCACAGCCCTAAAATCTAATCCTAAAAGACTCTAGAACTCTATTAACCAAATATTACATCCCAGTAATTTTAGCTCCCCCAATCCGTGCCAAGACAAGACATCTGAAGAAACTTTCACTATATTCAATACCTATTTTATCAATTCAGTATGTAAGCTACTGAACCCTAACCCAAACTCCTCTACTACTAACATCTCCAACTTTTCTGGACCTACTCCTAATACTATCTCCTCAAATACCTTCTCCCTCAAACCTGTATCTACTAGCTACACCAAAACTCTACTCTCTAAATTAAAACCATGCCCAGCATCAGCTGACAATATTCCTTCCACTTTTCTTCTACTAGCAGCTGACTCTCTTGCTCTCCCTGTATCTATCCTACTTAATTGCTGTATCTCTGAATCTAAAGTCCCTTCCATCTGGAAACAATGCCACACTCTACCTATACACAATGGAGGTAACTCCTCTGATATCTCCAACTTTAGACCTATTGCTATCCTCTCCCCTCTCTCTAAAGTACTAGAAAATGTATTCATAAACAAGTTATGCAGTATCTCATATACGAAAATCGGCTTACACCTACTCACCATGGCTTCAGACCCAAACATAGCACCATTACAGCTCTATTATCCTTCCTCAACACTGTCTCTATAGCCATGGATGACCATAAACTTATTTCTTGGCTATTTTTGGACCTCTCAAAAGCTTTCGACTCTGTCTCACACTTTCTTCTGCTGCACAAACTGCATAAACTCAACTTCTCCTCTGATACTGTTGCATGGTTCTCTAGCTACCTCACTGATAGATCTCAGTCAGTGAGATGGCACTCTGCACTTTTCCCTCATCTCCCTGTAAAAATGGGTGTACCTCAAGGGTCCATCCTAGGGCCTTTACTTTTTAATATCTTTACTAATCAGCTATATATCTCCCGTCCTTAGTCATCTTTAGTGCAATAAGCAGATGACTTTGCAGTCATCACCACAGCCAACTCTCCCTCTAAGCTCTTCTCAGCTACTTAGGCATCTTTTAACTTAGTTGAAACATGGCTCTCTAACAACCATCTCATCCTAACCCTAAAAAAAAAAACAAAGCTGTTACTCTTCCTACCTAAAAAGTTCAACAATATTAAACCTTCCTTCTCCATACAGTCCCGTAATAACACTCCCATTCAGGTAGAATCCAGCACTAAGCTCTTAGGTGTAGCCATCGACGATCAGCTTAAATCTGACTTGCATGTTAATAACTGTATCAAAAAGACTCATTCAAAACTAGGGCTCCTTTACCGTAACAAGAAATTCCTTATCTCTGAAGCCAAGACTACTCTCCCACCTACCTTCTACCCAGTCTAATGTGCAGTTCTCAAATTCTCACAAATCTTAACTCAGAACTCCTGACCAAACTCGAATCTACCTACAACAACATAGCTAGATTTGCTGCCAAACAAACCTACAAATCCCATCACTGTCTCTCTCTAAAACACTTAAACTGGCTTGAATTACCCCCACCATCTTCTTCTCTCTCAGCTCCAGATCATTCATTCTATCCTATACCAGCCTTCCTACTGCCCAGCACTATCCCCTTTAATCTCCCATTATTCTTCCTCCAGACCTCTCCGAAGCTCTAACCAAGACCTACTACAAATCTACAAACCCAAGTCTAAATTTGGACACAATATGTACAGTATCAGCCCACTATTGCCTGGAATAGGCTCCCACTAGAATTCAGGACCTTTACACATCCTAAACAATTTAAAACAGCCACCAAAGAGCACTTTAAAAGTCACTGGCCCTGCCACTGCACTCTCCCTCCTTAACATCCCCTACTTCTCATACTTTAATCAACTTTCTGTCCTAAACTCACTCTTCTCACTAGCTCTCTCTAATCTTCCTTGACTACTCTTTCTACTGTCTTCTAAAATCTATTAAGCAAATCGCCTCAGAGAAACATTCTTTTGTAATTGTCTTGCTTTCTTCCAACTACATTATGATAAAACGGCGTTTTTGTAGCCACTTACCCCAAAAACTATATTCATCTTAATGACATATTATTTCTTTTTATACATCTTGTAATAGTTATGCTATACTCCTGATTATTGACACTGTATAACACTGTATTGCTACTTAATGCCTTGTAATAATCCTGTAACATTCCCATTTAATGCTAATTTGTAATGACAATTGTATAACATATTGGAGCTTTTCTCTCCGGACCACCGCTGAAAAATGGCTCTTCAGCTCAGCCGGACAATCCCAGTCAAGAAATGTTTAATAAATAAATAAATAAAATAAAGTATACATTCAATCAGCCATATGTAGCATATACACCTATGGACAATTAGAACAATCAACAATTCACTTATGGCACATATCTTTGGGATATGGCAGGAAATTGAAGCACTCATCAAAATCTTATGTGGCTATAGTGGGGATGTACAGACTTACATATAAGTGTAAAAAAAGCAATTACCAGCTAATCCAGAGACGGTCTTTAAAATCTTAAACAAAAGCAGCTTGGATGGGATATTCAAACGTATAATTTCAGTATTAAAATGTACAGTATGTCATTAGAAAAACCACTCAGTTTGTAACATCCTTTTTTATAGAATGAGATAAGAGTTGGTGGATCAGAAACTGAAAACTAGAGACTTAATGAAGTATGGCGATTTCAGGACACTTACGCTTTGTCCAGTCTACTGAAAAAGAACTCCAGGTCTCATCACCCTTAACTGAGTAGGTGCATAGCATATGTGGCCAAAGCTGTAACCAAGCATGTTCACTGTATTCACCTGAGTATTTTTTTGACTACCTTTCCTAAACCACACATCTATTTTGATTATTGATTTAACAGCATTCATAATTAAATTAATATATATCATTAAATGGCTACAATTCAAAATATTGACAATCCAGAATGCAGACAGTATCAGAATACTGAGAGTTTAGACTGCAGATATAGGTGATTGCGTTTGTGAGAGTGTTGGTGGGTTAGAGTTAGAGTAATGATTAAGTAAGGTGGTAACTTTAGTGTTGTGCATGTTTGTTAGTGTATGTTATGGTCTCTGAGCCAGATGTATGTAGTGGTAGATTTTTTCTGAGGTTATGTGCATGGTTAGGGATAGGGGTAGGTTAGGGATGTGGTTAAGGTTAGCACATATTAGTAAAGTTGCTTCTGACCTTAACCCTAACCTGCACCTTACCTTAGAAAAAATCCTTTTCATAATGTTAGCAATATCAAACATAGTCCTATGGTATAGCTATGGTTTTGAGTTCTTTGTTGGTTTTGTTTTAGTTTAGTTGTTTGTGTTATTTATTTACTACTGGGTTTTGGTGTTTTTTGTTAGTATTATGAATTCTTTGTTATGATCTGTCAGTATTGCGAACTGTCAGTATCTTAATCTGTTGATATTATGAACCGTCGGTGTGTTGAGTTTCTGCATTTTGAACTCTCTGGCTTTTTTTAATATACTCCATTAAGCAGTTTATGAAAAACATGCTTTAATTATGACCACACCTATGTTTTACCTAATACTAGTCTGGTTAATTGACTGTATAAAGGTAAAAACATCCAGATAAGATGCATTTATTTTTTAAAGTCTCGCAGGTGGGCAGGATGAGTGTTCATACTTGGAGACTCCACAAATTAAATTGGAAGTTGTCTACATCCATGCAAATATACACTTCACTTAAAGTCTAATTTAGATTTGTAAACTTTATATCGGGACAAGGATTATGACATCAAAACAGAGTTAAAATGGCACCATATCCATTATCAGAGCTAACTGGCCTTGCTGGCCATTTTAAGCCTAGGCAATTTCCCACAGGTGAGAATCAAATCCTGCACCCTGTGTCTGTGAGGTAAACACCTTAAACATTATATCAACTCCCAAACCCTTAGTTCATGATATAGGTAAACAAAGGATTTAGTTTGACCGAATCAGTAGCAGTGTGTGGGGTGCATACTTGCTGTTCTAAAATACACTTTTTACGGCTCTGTTTATATTGTTTGCCTTGAATAGGCTGGTTTAAAATTAAACAATACGTATATTCTCCACACCTACTTCTAAGTGTATAAAAGCTGATATGTTTAACATTGTTAAATATTCCTGATTCTTTTACTGAGGATCGCTTGTCTGTGATGAATGTAGGCTTGTTACATTGGAACACTACCTGGGTTTCTTGATTTTTGGGAATTATTCTGAATGAGCTCATCAACAAAGTTTTAAGACCACTAGTTTCTCTGTTTTTTATTTTTTCCTGAACACTCATGGTGGTGAGGTTGGAACTAGACAGAGTCCTATGCTTGTTCAGTTTCTATAGATACAAAATCCCACACTTTAGCTTTAGCTTGAATAGCGCCTCCATTTTATATTATCTTAAGCAAACTATCGCATGATCAATGACATACATTGGTCTGAAATTCTACATCTCACAAACCTTAAACGGGGTCATGGTAAGCAATGCCTCCTCTCCAGTGAGACCTAAAATCTTATACAGAGTGAAGTTGGACTACTTGTATCTACATTTCGCAGACAGACGTAGCAGCTGAGTACTGTTTTCTTCCTTCCCATTTCTTCTGTCTTTCTGCTGCTAGCATTATTAGATCTTAGCCTGCAGTCCAAGAGAGCACATTACCCACTCTGACCCATCAGTGTTTAACCCTATTCTCTGTCAGATGCAGCATAAATTCCTGTAGCTCCTGCCAGGCATCTCCTACTTCTATCTCTTACATTCTGAGGTTGCAGAGCTATCCTATCTCTCTTTTTCCCCCCAAATTTTACTATAGTGTTTAATGGGTCGCAGGATAAAATGGATATTTGGTCAATAGTTAGGTAACATGAAATAAAAATGATAAGACACAGGGTGATTCTCATATTCATTATGTGGATGCACTACGGCTATCCATGCTGTCAATGAATAAGCTCAACTAAGCCATGATTCATTAAGGTCACTTATGCTAATACAGGATGGCCACGAATATGTCTATGCAAATGAATACATAATGAAATGTAAATGAGGAACTGTGAAACCCAGAATATGCTAATGAAGGTATTGCTATTCATACTGAATTCTTATCACTTTTCTGTACCATACACAGATACATTATATAAAGGGGAGTTGCACCGATCTTATCTGCTTTGCAACCTGTGAAAATGCTGTCACTTGCTGCTAGCCTTGCCATTTCCAGGTGTGAGCTGCCTGTCTTGGCCAACCCAAAACCGCGTGTGCCCAGAGGCACTTGTAGGCCAAGAAGGCAGAAATGTAGGTAGAGGTTAATTCACTATAACTTTGATAATCAGGACATACTAGAGAGGTTCAGAGTAGACAGAGATATTATAAGGGTCTTAAGTGAATATGTATTACCCCTATAGGGGTACCAGAGGAATGAGCAAACTTCCTATCACTGTCAATACTAAATTATGTATAGCCCTCACTATACTTGCTATGGGTACCTTCCAGAGACAGACTGTGGGCATTTTGGAGATTTCATAGGCTTCTGCCTTGACAAAACTGCAGCAGTTCCTGGGTGTACTCTTGACATGTGCGGATCAGTACATCTCTTTCTTGGTGTCACCCCAGAACTGAGACAGAAATAGGAGTGCCTTTCATGGGGTGGCACATTTTTCTGAAATACTCAATGAAATATATTGCATCCATGTTACATTTAGGGCTCCTTCTGGTCCATAGGAAGGTCTACCATTCCATCAGTTGCCAGGTAGTGTGTAATGAATGTATGTGCATTACCAACATCACTGGCAGTGCACGTGATTCCCGTATCTGACACACTAGCTCACTCTGTCACCTCTTCCTGCATGGTAAAATGCTCAGTGATCATCTTGCTTATAAGTGGAAAATATTTTTTTCCTATTGTATTTAAGTAGTTACTTATGTTAAAATGCATTGTTCAATACTAAACCACTTTTCATTTATCCCTTTCTCTCTCTTTCTCTCTCTCTCTCACTCTCTTTTTTTTATTGGTCTTTCAGGTTATGCCTGATATCCACTGGAGTCATTGTTCATGAGACCAGTGAGAAATCCAAGTGGAGCTGCAGGAGACACATATAACACATTTGTGTCTCAGACTCATATTGACATTGACAGAGTCTTCATCCTCCTGAAGAATTGTTTTAGGTACATGGATGAGTCTGGAAGTGTCCTTCAGTATGACCCATCTACTACGTGCAGAATGTTTACTGCCTGTTGTATTCTGTACAACATGATTATGTATCTGTCTGGTGGTGAAGTGACCCATGTTGTCACTGCATCTCGCATTTCCAGTCCCACTACAACTAATGATGACCAGCTGGCAGCAGTACCAAAGGACCCCATCTGGCTGGCTTGTGAATAACATACTGCTGTGCAGGTAAAGAGCCAGCATCTAGTCCAGAACTATGGACTATGACATTCAGATTCATGTTTTCTTTCTAGTAAAATTACACAGATCATAGGATCATATGATAACTGATGTATGCAGTGATATCTGTCGGCTATGCTGTGTGGTGCATGGTCTGCTGTCGCTGTTCATCTAACATTCCTTCTCATCTTCAAATAATTATTTTTTTGCATTTCCGAACACTCGTATTATTGCTTATAAAAGTCACGCCTTAGTGCTTATTGACTCCTGTTCATTGATGTTGTAAGGCATCATGTAAGTACTAATCACTTTTTAACTGTTTTGCACAATAAATTCTAGTGAGGTGGTTTACTTAAGTATGCATGTACTGAATGTCCTTAAGTGGCACAACTAGTAAAAACTGTTAATTCAGTATTTCACGAGTTTTTCAAGACCATGAAATTGAATCCACACAACACCGAAACACCAAAACCGCGAAATTCAAAACACCTAAAACACAGACCACACATATACCACAACACCCACATCACAGCATAAACAAACAAAACAACACACATCCACAAACCTACAACAGAAATAAGCAGGGGGGCAAGCCCTCCTGTGCCCCCCACACTCCCCTACTTATATATACTAACTCTGAGATCGCACAAACAGTAAAGAAAAGCAAACACACACACACATTCTACAGTCCCTCATGCACACATCACATATCAGCACACTCACATACACTCAAACTCCCACCCAAAACCCTTACAAAACACTCACTTACCTGACATAACAACTAAATCCACACATGGCACTGCACACCATCCACATACAATCTCGGACATTACGTAGCGTAAAGCCATAACTGTGCATTCGAGATATTCGAATTCATGATTATGCACTTTCGCTATTTTTAAACTTCGTCTTTATAGTCTCGAGATACTGAAATTCAACGTTTCAGTATTTCAAGATAAAGTGTTTCCCTGTCTTCCCTACATAGAAACTATGGCACACTATACAGTGGGCTAAATAAACTAGATGCTCAGTTTCATAAGTGGCTTTGATATCAAACTTGTATATCTTTAGTTGGTCTGAATTTTCAAATCTGGAACTACTATCTATGTATTTGCAGAAATTACATCTACCACACTTTTTGGTAACTTTTTCTGTAACAGAACCTAAGAAGCCCTGCTTCCTTTCATTAACCTTTGGTTGACATAACTGTCTTTTCAGAGATTTATAGTTCTTCAATAAAAACCTAGGTTTCACATCTATTAGTCTATTGATGTTCTTATCTACCTTCAATATGCCCCAATGTTTCTTTATCACATTCTTTATCACATTCTTATACATCCATGCATCTTTAGAATGATAGAATGATACTCTAAATTGTTTGCTATCTCTAGTTCTATCTTTCTGCTCATCACAGTGTCCCTCTCTCATATCTTTGTTCTTAGAAAAGTAGGGTTTAGCCTTTGAGCATCTCAACTTGCTCACCTCCTTAATACCATTCTCCATGTCATTGATGTTATAACCCCTTTCTAGTAAATCACTACTAGTTTTCAACTAACCCCCTTCTAGTAAATCACTACTAGTTTTCTCAACTTGGTGAACAAAGTCTTCTTCTGTAACATTCAGTATCAAAGCCCTATAAAGTTGATTCTGAATGACATTTCTAAAAATATATGGGGGGTGCATACTATCTTTAGCTAAGAGATGGTTCACATAACATTCCTTCCTATGAAATTGAGTTATCACAGTGCCATTTATTTTCTTCTCAACATTAACATCTAGGAAATTGACTGTATCCATAGAGTATGTATATGTAAATTTCAAAAATGTAGAAGTTTGATTAATGTATTGTACAAACTCCTTCAGTTCTTCACTAGTTCCTCTCCACAAAATAAAGATGTCATCTACAAACCCTCCTCAAGAAATAAACTCTGTCTATATAGGGACCCTTCAATATAAACTTGGTCTCCCAAACTGTCATCAGCCATTGGTGTAGCTATTGGCACATGAGGTGCCCATAGCTACGCCATTAGATTGCCAATAATGATCTGTCCCAAAAACAAAAACATTGTTCTCTAACACAATACTAAATAGCTGACAGACTTGTTCAATAGTGTGTGGGTCTACCATGAGCATCTCCCTTAAAAAAGTACAGATGCTCTCTATTCCTACATCATTCACTATTACTGTGAATAAAGATAATACATCAAGGGTTACCATGCATGTCCCCTGCATCACCTCAAGATCTCGTATGTACCTGTACAAGTCACTCAGAAAAATGTTCTGTGTCCCTTAAAATATGCTGTATATTCTTAATCTTAGGTCTCAAAAATTTTTCTAAGTATATCAAAACAGGTTCTGTACACCAGTTCCTTCCAGATACTATCAAGTGCATATGGGAATACCTTAAGCTTTTACAGATTCTGGGTAACCCTTGAATAACGGAGTAGTGGGATGCTCAACTACGAAATAATTTAGCAGATCCTTACTGATTAGCCCATTCAGCCATAATTCCTTCAGTTTAGTACCTACTTTAATGGACATCTGTTTGATTTGATGAACCTTAATTTTCACATAGAATTTATTATCATTCAGCATATCATGCATCATCTTATTATATGCATCTGTACTCAGCACTACTATTGGACCGCCTTTGTCGGCAGGACTGATAACAATGTCTTTATTGTTCTGTAAACGTTTAATAGCAAGATGTTCTTTTTTACTCAAATTAAAACCACCTTTGCGTTTACCATAATTATTAGCAACTATTTTATAAAAGTCGTGTATGCATAATTTTTCAAAAGCATTTAACAAAGGATTCAGTTGTGGCACATACAGACTGGGTTTCTCAAAAATGTTTGCATTGGTATTAGTAACATTACGTGCTTCACTGTGTATTAACTTTAACATCACATTTCTAGTAAAACAATATCAAATATAGCATTTGTTAAGTCACAGTACCTTGTAGGGATATATGTAAACTCCTTAAGTAAAATACTGAGTTCATCTTCATTTAAACTGTATTCTGAAAGATTCCATACTAGCCTTCCTTGAAGAAGGCCTTCTTTATATTCCCCTGGTTCATCATTTGGCCATCCATCTTCCTCTTTTGTTGGCTTCTGCTCCTTCCTCTCGAGCGGTGGTCCTTTGTTCTGCTTAAGTCCCTCACAGGAAAAGGAAAAGACAGCTGGCATTGCTCTAAAGGGAGTTTGGTACTCAAAACAGGTCCGGTGGATGGCGTCATCTCAACTGGCCGATGAACCATGACTTTAACTTGAAACGTTTTCTGTCTAGCTCCTACTCCATTTGAAGTGGATGAACATTGATTAACTGAAAAAGCAGTTTCCGCTGTGCTCAAGGTGTTCTCTTCAACGCCATTCAGCATTGTAATAGCTGAGTCATCGTTCGTGTGCGTATCCATATTGTCAGTCATAGCTGAAGCCTCTGTATCATTGGCCGAGGCTTCTTGTGGGGTTGTCTTTGGCTCATTTGACACCCCCCCCTGCTTTCTGTGAACCTGGGCCAGGAAAGAATATGCCCTAGTTTGAAATTGTGCCGGTCTCAGACTATTTTCCTCATCTTCTGCATGACACTGTGTCCAAAACATCTAATAAGTACTTATCAACAAGGCTGGCTTCAGAGAGAGCAGTTCAGCATATTTAGTCTCATCTGACAATATGAACAGCTGTATCTTTTTCTCTGCTGCTGCAATTAACAATTTTATGTAGGAAGTACTGGTGGCTAAGTTCATTTTCTGCCATTCAGCAAGTAGGTCCTTATCACAATTCACATAAGATGGCATTTTCAGGATTCTAAGGCCTCTCAGAACAAGGCCTTCTAGGAGACAAACCTCCATATGAAATTTTTCAAATTGTGCACGTTTTAACTTAAATAAATCTTTTTCTAAAGCTAACAACTTCTTTTTAAGGCTAGCCAAGTCCACAGCAACTGCTTCATTCTTACCTTCATCAATGGTACAGTCCAGCAGTGGATTAAAAACATAATTCATTGCTTTCATTGTAGGGTTCACTTGAATGGTATCTTCATGTTGTATTCCAGCTGGATTATAATCCAGTTCAATCACATTTTGTCCTTCGGCCATGATAACCAAAGCTAGGGTGGCACACAAAATTAGAAGAATAAACCACAAAACTGCCACCAAACCTTTGGAACTCACCTGTCCTGCACAAAACAAATCCAGAGTAAATGGAAAAACACCAGGACCTAGAGACGGCTGTAGAATCCAGTATAAAAATCTTTATTTGACACAAGCGCTTTTGTGGTTAACCCCACTTCTTCAGATGTCTAATACATTTTAAAACAACCCTTAGTTTATATATACGCCCTCTTTGGACACATGATTAAAAACAACCAATGCCTTATATTAATGTAAATAGTCACTTTTAACTTAAAGCAACATTCTATAAAATGTATACTGAAAAATGCATTATAAAGTAAAAAATACATGAACTTCCAAAATCCTGTTTGTAGTGCTGTCTAAGTCTTAGCTTAAAACTTTAAGGCATTTAAAATCACAGAAATTGTTCCATTTACATATACTTTCACTGTTCACTTAGATCATCTCACATCAAAAACACATACAGGTATATATCAAGAAATCAGTCATTTAACATAAAAATAATTAATCTGCGCTTCTTACCTAAAAAGCTGCCATAGACTTTAACTTGAGATGCAGGGGTATATATTTATTCAGTCCATAGCCTCTATCGGACCTTAACCTAACTATCCACTTGGCTTCAAGCTCTTCAGTGATATTCCGAAGTTCTCCCCCTCTTATGCTGTCATAAGTTCTCCCTATAAATAAAAACTTAAAAACATGTTCCATATCATTGTTAATAGTATGTCCAGCCAAGGCATTCACTTTGTTCTTTTTATTAATAGCATAAATATGTTCACGTATTCTATCCTTCAGGGACCTATCTGTCTTTCCTACATAGAAAGTACGGCACACTATACAGTGGGCCAAATAAACTAGATGCTCAATTCCGCAAGTGGCTTTGATATCAAACTCATATGACTTTAGTTGGTCTGGATGTTCATATCTGGAGCTACTATCTATGTATTTGCAGAAATTACATCTACCACAGTTTTTGGTACCTTTTTCCTGTAACAGACCCTAAGAAGCCCTGCTTCCTTTCATTAACCTTTGGTTGACATAACTGTCTTTTCAGAGATTTATAGTTCTTCATTGAAAACCTAGGTTTCACATCTATTAGTCCAGTATTTTAAAGAGGGGCTGTCATAAGAACTGGATGGTGAGTTGGTCTGATGTCATGACCTACTTGATGCAGGTGATCTGACAGTGCTACGGGATCATGATCAGGACAAGTATGCAAAAGCCTAGAAGCTCAGTTTTTCCCTGAACAGCTGTCAGTAAAACCCTTCCAAGCTTTTCTGCTGCTTTCAGTTGCGCACTGAGTAGCTTTGCTTTATTGATAAACCTTAGCCTACATAAAATCTAGGTCTTTCTTGTAGTTTTGTCACTATCAGCACAGTCCTGTCAAATTAACCCATTCCCTTTTCCCCAATAAAGCATACAGTAAAAGCCTGCTATCGTAGACAGACAATTTCCCATCATCTCTGTGGCCAGCTTAATAGACATGAGCACCCTGAGGCAATGTAACAATTGTCTCATGTATACTGACAACCATCTACTTCTGTGAGAGATGTAGTTACACTATGAAATTGGAGGCAAGATTCTCGCATAAGACAAATCGAATGCCAAACAGCTTGTCAGCACACATACATACTTTTCACACTAAATAAGGACATGACACATAAACCCACATATGTGGAGGTACTCACTAGTAACTTCCCAAAAGATCAGAGGTCTCCCAAATGGAAACCACATACACATAATGCAAAAAACAGCCACAACACATAATAGCACACACACCAGTGTCTCAGCAAATAAGCCCATAAGGCATAATGCCACAAAACATAATGTACTGGTCATAGGTGACTCCATTATGGGACACACAGATGCTCCCCTCACCAGGCTGGATAAGGAGCAGGTTACGGTTAGCTGCTTGTCAGGTGCTAGGATCCATCAAGTCACTCAAGCACTCAGGTCAATCACCCACAACTACCAGTATGACTCCCTCAAAGTCCAAGTGGGGAAGAATGACTTGAGATGTACCTCACTGGACTACATAAAAAGAGACATTATTGAGCCCTCAGATTATGTGCCACAGGCAGGTATAAGCCTAGCCTTAAGCAGCATTCTACCTTCACCAAGGATGATACCACAATACAAACAAAAAGTGATTGACTTTAACAATTGTCTTAGCTTCTGGTATCAGTCCAAGGTGATTCAATATCTGTCAGCCTGGGAAGAGATGACTGATCGGCCACACTACTTTTCCAGAGATCATCTGCACCTGTCTCCTCTAGCATACCTCTCAACCTCTTAGTGCAAGAAATCTGGACAAATCCTGACAACATGAGGGGACAAAGTCCAAAAAACAGGGACACATTTTAAATATTGTTCTTACAAACTTAGAAAGTTGATAGAATAACAGGATTTGTGTTAACATGGATTTTTCTGAAGGATATGAAGTCTGAAACTCAAGTGCCTGTCATTATTTTGTGACTTTAATCTTTAAATCATCCCAGTGATTTGTCAAAAAAAAACACAATTTTTATGAGGAACAGACCGGAAATTTTAGGCAAAAATCTGGACTTCTCTGAAAATCTGTACAGTTGAGAGGTATGGACTTTTGGATACTAGCAAAGGCATTAGCCAGCCCTATTATGCCTTTTTCAGGCAGTGTCAAAATAACCAATCTCCCAACATAACAAAATTCTCTCTAGATAAACTCAAGGTACTGCTGCTTAATGCTAGGAATCTAAACAAGAAACTGCACTCCCTGGAGGTACTCCTCACTTTGGAAGATGCTGACATCTGTGCAGTCACTGAGACATGGTTCAAAAGCACTGAAAGCACTCGGCCATACAAGGCTTCATTGCCTTCTCTATGTTCAGACTACAAACTGTGTCTGAAAGAACCAAAGGAGGAGGTGTATCTATCTTCATTAAGGATAAATACACCTCGAGACTGGTCAGACAGTATGACTGTCTTGAGCTATTCTATGTCCAATTAACTATAGGCAAAGTCCTCTAAACCATCATAGCTAGCTATAGGTCCCCCCACCATGAACTGGGACAAACATACCGCATACCCGGTCTTACTGGGGTCACGTGCCATACAGCCCAACACCTAACTCATGGGTGATTTTAATTATCCTACAATTGACTGGGAAACATACATAACCACAAACACGCTGGCTCAGAAGTTTTTGGACCTTATCAATGCAAATGCTCTGGAACAGCTAGCCAGCACACCCAGAAGAGGCTCAAATGTCCTGGACATAGTAATCACTAGCATGGGAGAGCATTACATCCTCCCATGTGATGTCCTTTCTGGTAAGATCAGACCAGAAATCAGTCTCATTCAACATAATTATAAGACCAGACCCCATCAAGCTCAAAAACACTTAAGAATTTTTCAAAGACAAATTATCTCCTACTAAGTGACGGTATAAGAAGTTTCAAAGCCCCCTTGAATGCAGATAACATGGACTCTTATGCAGAGGTGTACACCAATGCCCTGTATAACCACTTAAGCAGTTGGAGAGCACACCTACCTTCCCAGGCTATACCTCGTTCCACAAATTCTGACCCCAAAATAAAGTCGAGAAGGCTAAGGGTGGTGGATTCTCTGTCTACATTACAGACAGGCACACCTCCAGACTGGTTTGCCAGCATAATGCACTAGAATTATTCCAGGTGCAACTGACAGTTGGCAAGACACCCATCCAAGCTATAGAACCCCCTCCATGGCTCAGGACACCTCCTACCTGGACCTGCTTGACTCCTTCAACATACGCCCTAACACCCTGATCCTTGGTGACTTCAACTACTCCACCATAGCCTGGGTGAACTATTCCTGCACTAATGCACTCACCCAATGATTCCTTGACTTCATCACTTCGAATGCATTAGAACAGCTCATCTCATCCCCCACAAAGGGAGATGACATTCTGGACTTGGATCTCGCCAACATGGGTTACCACTGCACCACTCCCATAGTATGTTCTTCCCTGATGAGAACAGATCATTGGTCTGTCTCATTCAAGGTTTCTATCCCACCCAACCCCCCCAGCCATAACCAGGCTAAAAAACTTCTCAAAAGATGACTACATCCTCCTAAGGTTCATAGATTCATAGGTTCATAGGTAGGTACTAGGCTATCGGCCCTGGGGCCTATACAAGCCCAGGCAAAAAGGTACCCTGGCTTTTGCCACCCAAGAAAATTATTTTCCTGTGCCACTGTCAAGCAGAGCCACAGAGGTGATCGCCGGGGTGAATTTCCTATTTCCCATCCAATCATCAAGATTTTTCTTGAAGAGTGCTAATGAGGAGTTTTGTTTGATATAGACAGGTAGTTTATTCCAGAGTATGGGAAGTCTCTGGGACAGGAATCTATCCCTCCGGCATGTTCTGTTTATTGTGGTGACAAGGTTTAGGTCCCTAGAGCATGTAGCTCGGAGGGATTGGGATTTCTTTAAGTGGATCATGTCCAACAGCTCTGGGTTGGACATAGCTTTGTATGTTAGGCAGAGATCACCTCTGAGTAGGCGATATGCGACGGAGGGTATCAGTAGCTTCACACCACCACCTCTCTCAGAAGATGTAGACAACTATGCTGAACAGTATGCCAATGCAGTATAGAAGCACTTGTACAACTGCATGGACTCAGCCATACCCAACAGAACTAAAACCTGCTCCTCAAGGAAACACAAACCTGTCTGGTGGACGCCCTCTATCAACAGACTGTACAACAAAAGGAAGAAACTGTTGTTCAAGGGTAAAAAGGAACACATTCCAAATTTGAGAAACTCCCTCCTCAGCCTCAACAAGCAAATTAGATCGCTAGTGAAAATCTCCAAAACCAATTATGAATTGAAATTAGCCTCCGAAACAAAGGGAAACCACAAAGCCTTCTTCAGTTACGTCAGGAACCTCCATGGAAAAGCCCAGGTTTGTTCCAAATTAGTACTTAACAGTATCACTTACACTGATCCTGTTGACTTAGCCAACCTGCTAGCAGATAGGTTCATAGCAAACTTCACCCCCTATCCTCCCCAAAGGCCCATTTGACATCCCCAGTACTTGTCCCACACCTCACATCTCTGGAGATCAAGTGATAAAGGCCCTATCCAAGGCAAAGAACACAACTTCCATGGGACCTTATAGTATCCCAGACTGTATTCTGCACCATCTCCAGCAACAACAAGCTTCACCATTGAACACCCCATTCAACCACAGCCTAAGTACAGGCTTCATTCCAGCAGAGTGGAGAACTGCCATTGTCATCCCCTTGCACAAAGGTGGTGCCACTACTGACCTTGGAAACTATCACCCCCATTAGCTTGACAAGTCTGATCTGTAAAGCCATGGAACATATTATTATGGCTCTCATAAGCAAGGACATAGACAATCTCCATGCACATGACCCCACCCAGTTTGGATTTGTCAAGGGCAGATCTTGCCTGTTAAACCTGATTGATGTCTTTGAGACTGTCACCAAGGACCTGGATAAAGGAAAGTCAGTGCATACAGCTTACCTTGACTTGGCCAAGGCCTTTGATACAATCCCCTACTCGGGCATCATTGAAAAGCTAAGACAACTTGGTGTAAATCCCTATCTCATCAGGTGGGTGGCCAACTGGCTCACCGATAGGACCCACAAGGTCAAAATAGGTGCCTCCACCTCTGACAGCAGACCTGTCACTAGTGGTGTTCCCCAGGGATTTGCCTTGGGACCCCTACTGTTTAGCATCTACTTCTCAGAGGTGCAGACAAAGACAAAAGGCCTGTGGCTGACCAAGTTTCCAGATGACTGTAAGTTGAGTGCTATCATTGACTCCCCAAATGATGTTAACATACTGCAAGAGGGTCTCACAGCAGCAAATGACTGGTACCAAAGTCATGGCCTTAAGTTAAACACAAAAAATGTATTATCATACCATTTGGCAAAAACACTGTCCCTGATGATTACTACATAAATGGCAACCCCCTAAGCACACAACCTGTGGTGAGAGACCTGGGTACTCAGGTTGACAACAATTTTACATTCGACCATCATGTAACGGCAGTGGTCAGAAAAGCCTTTTATTTGGTCCATCTCATAAGTAAAGGGATTGCATCCAGAAAAAGGAGGTTATTACCTCTCTGTACTCCTTCCTCATTAGGCCAACAATTGAGTGTAATGCCCTGTTTGGTATGTACCTCTCCAAACACCTGCACCAACTGGGAAGGCCACAGAAATACTTCCCAAAGAGAATCCATAGCCTCCAACACCTGTCCTATGTGAACAGACTCAAATCACTGTCACTCTACTTAGTATAATACAGATTGCTCAGAGTTGATCTGTGTGTCTTGCCTACAAGGCAATATCAGACCCTGCCCTACTAGAGATGCTCCATATTTGTAAGTCTAACTCCTTGCACATTACCCACTCGAGAGACCTAAATCTAATATGCATCATCAACAAAACCTGCTGGAGAGACACGTTTGTCTCCTAGAGGCTGCCCCATCTCTGGAATAGACTTCCCATACATGTCAAACAGAGTACCTCGCTGACCCTCTTCAAGAGCAACCTTGATGAGTGGATGAGAAACCACAAATTTGTCCCAGGGGTTCCACCTGTGTCCTTTACTGACAGGGGTGACAGGTGCTGACTGAGGATTCTTTACTGGAGATAAACTCTTGGCTAGTCTTGTAAGAGCCCCATGGCCATTAGCCTAGTAACCTCCTATGATCCTATATAGAATCATCTGTACCTGACCAGATCAAAACCAAGTCTTGCTGAAAAAAACAAGCCACCCTGGTGGACCCCTAGTATAAATAGGCTACACAACAAGAGAAGGAAACTAATGTCCAGGAACAAGGGAGAACTGGCTCAGCAGAGGAAGAAATCCCTCTCTAGCATAAACAAACAAATTAGAGATCCTGCCATGTCCTCCAAAGCTAATTGCAAAGCAAAATTAGCCTCCATAGCTAAGGATAATCAGAAGACATTCTTTAACTACATCCAAAATCTAGAAGGAAATACCCAGCCATGTGCTGAACTGGTTGAGGATGGTGCCACCCATACTCAACCGGACGTAATAGCCAACCTGCTAGATCACAGATTTAGAGCAAACTTCACCCCGCTGTCACCTCCAGTCATCCCCAAAGAATACTTGCCACCATTCCTCAGCCTATTATCTGAAGAGAGCACGTCAACACGGCAGTCTCCAATGCCAAAAACATGGTATCAGTGAGACCAGACAATATCCCAGGTTGCCTTTTAAACAACTTAAAAACATGACCTGGCAGACGCACTTGGATCCCTGTTTAACTACAGCCTTCAAAAGTGGCTATATTCTGGCAGAATGGAGAACAGCAACAGCAATTTCTCTGCACAAATTGACCATAGGAATTATAGACCCATAATCTTTACTAGCCTCATTTACAAGGCCATGGAAAGAATCATTATAGACCTTATTAATAAAGACATAGGTAATGTCCAAACTCTGGACCCAACCCAGTTCAGATTCATTAAAGGTAGATCATGCCTGTTAAACATGGTTGACTTCTTTGAGAAAGTCACCAAGGCTCTGAACAAGGGAAAGACAGTGCATACCTCCTACCTTGACCTACCCATGGCTTTTGACACAATTTCCACTCAGGTATTATACAGAAACTTTCCCAAATGGGAATTAACCCCTACATTACTAGAGGGGTAGCCAATTGGCTCATCAACAGAACACATACTGCCAAAGTGGGTGACTTCACCTCTAGCAAAAGACCAGTCACCAGTGGTGTACCATGGGGTTCTGTGCTGGGCCCCTTACTGTTTGGGATTTTTCAGAATCCAGGCAAACATAGATGGGTTGTGGCTGACCAAGTTCCCTGATGATTGCAAACTGGGAGCAATCAATGAGTCCCACAACAATGTTAATATACTGCAGACAGGATTAACCCAGACAAATGATTGTTGCCAAAGTCACAGATTAAAGCTGAATGCAAAAAAAAATGCATTATTATTCCCTTTGGGAAAGCTGACATCCCTGGGGTGGCCACAATGGTGCAGCTGTTAGCATTGCTGCCTCACAGCAAGAGGTTTTCCAGTTTGATCCTTGGCTGGGGTGCCTTCTGTGTGGAGTCTGTATGTCCTCCTGTGGTCACATGAGTTTCCTCCTGGTGGTTCAGTTTCCTCCCACATCCCAAAGACATGCTGTAGGTGGATTAGACACTCTAAATTGGCCCTAGGCGCGAGTGCGAGTGTGTGTGTGTATGTCCCTTCTGTTGAAGGTTGGGTGCCGGGCTGGCAGCTCAACACTATAAAACTCCACTGCCAATCATGAGTGGACAGGTGATCCACTGTGGCAACCCATAACTGGGAAAAGCCGAAAAAAGAAGGGAAAGCTGACATCCCTGCTAATTACATTATTGACAGTACCCCCCTAAGTGTAGACCCAATGGGACATGATCTGGGTACTCAGGTTGAAAGCACTCTGAACTTTGACCACCATGTATCCATAGTAGTAAGGAAAATCCTTCTATGTGGCCCTAGGCGTGAGTGTGTGTGTGTGTGTGTGTGTGTGTGTGTGTGTGTGTGTGTGTGTGTGTGTGTGTGTGTGTGTGTGTGTGTGTGTGTGTGTGTGTGTGTGTGTGTGTGTGCTTTCTGTGGAAGGTTGAGTGCTGGGCTGGCAACTCGACATCGTAAAGCTCCACAGCCAATCCTGAGCGGATAGGTGATCCACTGTGCCAACCCCTAACTGGGAAAAACCAAAAGAAGAAGGGAAAGCTGACATCCCTGGTAATTACATTATTGACAGCAACCCCCCAAGTGTGCACCCAATGGGACGTGATCTGAGTACTCAGGTTGAAAGCACTCTGAACTTTGACCACCACATATCCATAGTAGTAAGGAAAATCCTTCTATGTGGTCCTAGGCATGAGTGTGTGTGTGTGTGTGTGTGTGTGTGTGTGTGTGTGTGTGTGTGTGTGTGTGTGTGTGTGTGTGTGTGTGTGTGTGTGTGTGTGTGTGTGTGTGTGTGTGTGTGTGTGTGTGTGTGTGTGTGTGTGTGTGTGCCTTCTCTGGAAGGTTGGGTGTCAGGCTGGCAACTCAGCACCATAAAACTCCACGGCCAATCATGAGTGGATAGGTGATCCTCTGTGGCAACCCCTAACTGGGAAAATCCAAAAGAAGAAAGGAAAGCTGACATCCATGCTAATTACATTATTGACAGCACCCTTCTAAGTGTAGACCCAGTGGGACATGATCTGGGTACTCAGGTTGAAAGCACTCTTAACTTTAAAAAACGTGTATCCATAGTAGTAAGGAAAATCCTTCTATGTAGCACATTTTATAAGTAAAGGCATTGCATCTAGATCTAAGGATGTTATAATTCCATTATACTCGGCCCTCGCCAGACCAATAATTGAGTACAATTCTCCCTTTTGTATGTACCTCACCAGACACCTGCAACAATTGGAGGGACCACAGAGGTTTCTCACCAAGAAATTGCAGGGTACATAAAACAAGTCTTACATGGAAAGACTGAAAGCCCTGTCATTGTATTCTGTCTCCTACAGGTTGCTAAGGGGTGATCTGTGCCTGGCTTACAGGGCAGTCTCTGACCCAGTCCTGATGGAAATGCTACCCACTCATAAATCAAACTGCACGATGGCCACTCAGTATCAGGATCTTAACCTAGCCTTTGACATGAACAGGACATGCTGGAGAGATAGATGCATCTCCCAGAGACTACCACTTCTTTGGAACAAGCTTCTAGTTCACGTGAAACAGAGCCCTTCCCAGACCCTCTTCAAACGCAACCTAGATCAATAGATGGGTGACCACTGGGGTGGCACCCATGTCCCTCCTGGACAGAGGAAGTCAGTGTTAATTACCAAAGACCCTTAACTCTGTGAACTTCATTCACCTAACCACTGACAATTGGGGCAACTCAGGATAAATATGGTTGGGTTTCTAAGGGCTCTAGGGCCATTTGCCTAGTAATCTTCTATGAACCTATGAACCTATAAGGACCTTGAATGAGAGGTTCTGCTAGGTGCAGATGAATGCTAACGTGGCCTGCATAAAATCTGTTATGCTTGTGCTCCCCAACTAATTACAATACTTTCTTGAGAAGCACTTGTAGTGTCATGTGATCTGCATCACTTGTCCAGACAGTGCCCTGTTCTATTTCCCTTTCAAGATGGACTTCTACTTTAGTTGGCTAAGTCCTAACTAGTGTATGAATGGAGGCAGCCACTGATGCTTGATGTGGCACCATGATACACATCAGTGTGATCATGGCATTATCTCTACTCTGTGTCATTTGCAAATAGTGCTGGAAATCCTCGCTCATACACTGGAGGACTTAGACCATTTCTAGCTGACTCTCTGTGGCAGTGCTCTGAGCCCTAACAATGTCACTGCACATTTGCTGCTGGGCAGCTGATGATCTACATGTTTTCTGGAACAGCTGTAACAAATTGCTGCACCTGGATCCCCTTTGTAAAGGTGTCACTATGGATGCTTTTGCTTCTGAATATCTGCTGTCATCTGGGTTTGGGGATACTGATGTAGCAGTGCATGGGTTCACTTCCTGTACAAGTGTGAGTGTAATGTCAGCATGGGCTTGACTTTGTGATTCACCGTCACTTCCTGCAAAGTAATTAATGTCATGGGGTGTGAGATCCTGCCATTAAACTTGGGGAGTGAGTGCCATTTTCCTCAGGCTGCCTTATAAAACCAACCATGTCATCAGCATCAGCATCTTCAACATCCATTCTGCTGCTGATGTCTTCCAAATTTATTGCCATAGTAAACCCATTTGTTTCTGTTGCTGACCCTGTAAAAATGATTTGAAAGCATTACTAATAAAGAAATAGCATACAGTATTGTATGCTTCCTAAGGAGGTGTGGGGGTCACTTATCATGCATACTGCCTTCGTTGTCATTCTGTGCAGATGTGAAAGATTCACCTACTAATATCAATTCTCACATGTTTAAAGTAATCATTCCTTGTCAGAATTCAATTCTCTGTACAAATATACATTGCTGTTTTTGATTAACCTTCCTGAGCAGATGAGTGTTGCTGCTCCAGACATTGGTAGTAGCCAGTGTCCACACAACCTCTTATTATTCTAGTGCTATCATCATCTGTCATAGTCACCCCATAGATGGAGAGAAGATAATCCTTATCTGGTATTAATGGGATAATTGTCGGAGCCCCCTCCTCCAGTAGTGGTATGGGCAATTTCATTCTGCCTCCCTTTGCATCTAGTACATCCTACCATATCATTTGCCCTCTTCTTTCACCCTGTTAATGTGCAGTTTCTACCACCAACTGAATTAATATCCAGGACAACTTGATTCCAGACTTTTATCCTGTAAGCTTGTTTGGGACCCCTTTACCAAAGAGTTGTTTTCCAAAAGTCCTAAAGGGTTGCCATTTGGATGTGATTTTCCTCATGGCAGAAGCTGCCCTCTCAATGCCTTGATCCCTTGTTTTGCTTTATTAGTGCACATAAAAAAGATCACAGTCATACACAAAAAAACTTTGGATGTAATCATCAGTCAAACAGTACAACAATGACCATGTGTGGCTGCCACACTCTTACAAAAATGTTAGGTAACAAAAACCTCATCATTATATACACATGCAAAATCTCATCCCAGGTGAGGAAAGGTGTGCTATATTAATAGTTGCAATATCATAAATACATTCAAAACAGTAAAGCAGTCACTTTGTTAACAGAGTCATCCTTCCCCAGCCCCTACCATTTTCTAGTATTCATAATACTGTCATTATTCATTCTTAAGTGACAGAAATCTTCAAGTAAGGACACATGTATGTTCAGCCAACAACACAGCCTTACTACTTTGTTACTTCATAAGTAAAACACATATTTATGTACAATCACTAACTGACCCCATGTATATTTTTCTGTAACAATTTGAAGTAAGTCCCAAAACACAGAGACTGAATGACCGAAATATCAGACTTCTATTTCCAAAGCCTGAGATGCAGTTTCTAGGAATATTCCCTTTTCTCCAAGGTATGGTGATCTTCAAGTTGGTTTATATAAGTTAAGGGGATGTGGGGGGGCTTGTCCCCCCACATGGAGGGTGGAGGAATGCCCCCCCAAGAAAATAAGTTTTAAGGAGAAGATCGTTTTTTGAGATTTGCCCTTTTCCTGTTTTTTTTTCAGTCCTTTTTTTTCAGCTTTTCAGCACTCAAAATTTTGAGTGCTGACATTTTAATAGGGAACCAGATTTTTCTCAGTGATCATTAATCATTTCCACTACTGCTCTAGTGATTTTCCACTTAAAAATGACAGCTTTACACTGTTCACTAAAGCCAAGATAACATGGCCATCATATCAGTAAAATAAACATTTCTTCATGGTAACTCACTAATTTTACATCATGCTGAAGTGTTTCCTATTAAATTTCATTATTTTTATTGTTTGTTCTTACTTTAAGAAGTTTGTAGTTTCCAAAGTCTTTTCCTGCCTAGAAAATCAAAAATACACAGAAAAAAGCGTGTATGACATGGCAACACAAATAAATAACATGAGTTAAAAAATGTGTCATCCAGGAACAGGATAAAATGTTTGGGAAACTAAGCTAGAATATAAAGAATTACTCTGGCAGCTTAGATTACCTAGCTTGAATTTATCTGTTTCAGATGTCTCTGTTTTAAAACTTAGGGCAACTAAGCTATAAAATTCTTTAACTGATGTAATTATTTTTTTAAGATTTTTTTTCAATGATGAAATATTTTTAATTTGATTAAATACTGTGCAATACTTGTTTTATATAAACTTTTTCATATATTAGTATAGTGTTACATGTAATATTTATATTATGTAATACTTATATATATTTTGTTTTTCTGTGTATATTTTAAGGTTATGTATTACTAATTAATTAATTAAGACTGATGGAGGATGAGAATGGGTGGATGGCCCTTTGTGTGTTTGTGTTTATATATATATATATATATATATATATATATATATATATATATATATAGATCCACTTAATTAGATCAACATAGCACAATACTGGAATTTAGAATGCTGAGACGAAAAGATCGCAAATCAACTTTGATGAATGTTAACAATGCCAAAACTGTTAAAAATCAAAAACCTAATACACATGTCCGGAAGCACCATGGAGGTTTTGAATGGAGATTGCACTGGACATAGAAAAACATCTTCTTAAGTTAAACATAATATGTAAGAGAAAATGTTACGTTTAATTTTTAGAAATAGAGATCACACTACAGTGTGGAATGGGAAATTTACCTTTTTCCCCACTGTAGTGTGATCTTGGAGTTGGTATATATAATTTTCAGGGGGTGTAGGGGTTGCAGCACCTCACATGGGAGAGCAGGAGGCTTGCTTCCCTGTAAAAATGTTTAAAAAGGTATATATATATTTAACTGATGTGTTTTAATGTGTAGGTTATTTGTTTGAGATCAGGTCAATGTACATGGTGCTTCCGAATATGTGTATTAGGTTTTTGATTTTTAACATTTTCAGCATTAACATTCATTAAACTTCATTTGAATCTTTTTGTCTCAGCATGTGGCATATTAAATTTCAGTATTATGCTATTTTGATCTACTGAAGTATATATATATATATATATATATATATATATATATATATATATATATGATGTAACTTCCTTGATGATGACGTCTCGTTAAAACTCTGAAGGGACAAAAGTGCTTAATCCTTGATCCATTGTATTTGGTTTTGTGTAGCCATAGTTCCAATTCATATATTCATTAAATTTGTTTTTAATCTATCATTGGTAGTTTTTCACCCTGTTCTTGAATGACACTTTTTATTGGTTGCTGTTGCTATCTCATACATACTTTTCTCTGGGTATTTTGGATTTTCTTGCAACTTGGCAATAGAAGACCCTTCAGCGAATCAAATTGCTACCAGGATTTCTAGAAGGAAACCACCATTGCATCTTTCCCAGGAAGTTACATCTTTACAAGGTGAATTCACCCATTTGTTGGGTTTACTGTCACAAATTGATTTACTTGTGGGTTCCAGTGTAGCGGTAGTTTCTTCTAAGTCACCCTACTTCATGGTGAGACTAATTTACAGCACACTGATGTTGAATGTTCTCTCAGTTCATTGGGTTTTCCAATGGCAGGTACTGTGTTGATTTTAAACAATGGTGCATGTGAACAGTCACAGTCTGCCTGCGTTGTTAATACTGACTTCTGTTCTTGGCTTTCCAAAACTTTTTCTTTTTCTGATATCTCTCAAAGTCGTAGTCAAAAGATAATAATGGATTTCCATTGTTGTCAGCTTTGGTTTTGATATTTCAAGACAGATAGTTTAAATTAAGTCATCTTCAGTTAGTTTATATTTAGGTGAATATCTATGGCTAAAGATCGCATCACAAGGTTTACAGTCATCAGTCATTCCTTTTGGTTTTAATTTGGATTCTGCTTTTTAAAGGGAACGTTTATCTATCTATGATCAACATGACTTTGAACTTATGAATTTGTTGATCAAAAAGAATGATGAGACAATTAGCCTTTTGACAATGGAAGTCAATGAGTCAACAAAATAAAGAGAGATATTAAACAATTTGATACACATATTGCTTATGGTGGTAGAAATCAGGCTTTCAAAAAGTATTTTGAATAGATACAAACTAATTCCACTGATCAAAATCCATGTTATGGATTTTTCAACCTCAGAAGATATTAATTTGTCAATAGAGATGGTGTTTCCTTTCCCCCACTGCAGAGATCTGAACACTTAGGAAAATCACCTTGTTTATCTCCACACTGTTCTAACTAGGGGATTTTTCCAGACAGAAGGGTTTTACAGGAAGAAATAAAGGAAACATGGGGAAAGGCAAAGGAAGAGGTCAGAAAAATATTAAAATCTTTTCAGATAAAGTTATTTCTTCCCAGGACAATATTCAGTTTGCTCTAAATGATCATAGTATTTTTAATTATAGTAATTTGACTATTGTGTCTGAACACTTTGTTCTTTTAGAGAAAAGTTTTACAATTGTTCCATTTAAAAAGTTTGATTTAGCAGACACTTTATAAGAACTGCATCTATTAACTAGGAAATTGAATCTTTCCACATATTTTCCAATCAAGAACATGTGATGATAGAGCAAGATTTATTTGTTTAAGAAAATAAGTGCAATCATTCCTCCTTTGCATCCTCTTATTCAGACCTTTAAAAAGGCATTTGAGATTGATCTATGTAATTTTGGATGGCTTAAATGTAAAGGCCATTATAATACCCTCTCAGTGATAGAAAAAAAAGGTATTGCAGGACCTTACCACATATAAAACAATACGTATTTCCAAGCCTGACAAAGAAGGTGGAACTGTTATACTTAATTCCTTTGACTATTCTAGTAAGATGCTAAGACTTTTACAGGATACTGATACTTATATACAAGTATCTTTAAACCAGGTTAATATAGCTTATAGATAGATTGATATGTTTCTTAAAGATTGTTTATTTAATTTTTATATGTTGATAAAGCTATGGATCCTACTATTTTTGGGTCACACAAGGTTCATAAGGATATTGTTCGTCCTCCATATAGGCCCATCATGACAGCATAATATTCTAAAACATACACCCTGGTGACTTTTATTCTTAGAAAATTGAAACCAATTTTTCAAATTTCTTCCCATCTTCTTAAAGATTCTTGGGACTTTCTAAGTTGATCAACATGTAATTTGTGGAGTCCCGCACTGATATTAGTTACAGTGAATATTGTAGATCTTTTCACTTGCATTCTTCAACAGGAAGGAATTGATTTATTTCATGAAGCATTTATAGGGTTAAATTTTCTATCCAACATTGAGCTGAATTTGATTATTAATCTTTTGAATATAGTTTTGGATAATAACTTTATTTGTTCTGAAGGGGATTATTATAAAATCAAAGGTGTCATGATGGCAGTGGCTTGACCCTATGTTTGTAACCTTAATTCATGTTGCTTGGGAAAACATATATGTCTTCCAGTGTTCATTTTTAGTTATTATAGATTATTCTTAAGGTACCCAGATGATATTTACATCTTTTGATAAGGAACAGAAAATTAGCTTAAAATATTTGTTGGATATTTGTATGGTTCTTTGAATGTTTTGAAATTTAAATACAATTTTAGTAATGTACATATTGACTGTTTGGACACATCAATTTTCAAGACTGATATAGGTTTTATTTAGAATATTTTTAGCAAACCTATATTCAGTAGTAGTTATTTGTATTTTAACAGTCATCATCCCTTTTCTCAGAAAAAGGGCTTGATTAAAGGTCAGTTTATTAGGTTGGCCAGGATGGTGTCAACTTGGGATTCATTCCAAAATGAAAAGATGATACTAGAAAACATGTTTATCCACAGAGATTACCCTTCCAAATTAGTGAAGGATTTTAGTTCAGAAGTTGCCTATGGCTGGAATACTAAATACAAATCCATTTTGAGGTCTGGTAGTTCCGTGGTGAAGTCTTTACTAAACAATATGAATACTCCTAAAGAATATAATAATGTTTATGAAAGAGCTGTGACTGTTCAATATAGTTCTGGTTTAAGTAAAGTTAGAGAAATAGTGATGGAACATTTTTAAAATTAATGAAGATATTATAAAACTTTTAGGGACTAAGCCAGTCGTTGTGAGCAAAACAGTGGTTAATTTGAAAGACTGTTTTTTGAAACAGTGAATTTAAATAATAAGGTATCAAAGAAGAGGACTAGAAGATGTAGCTCCTGTAAATAATGTGCTTATATATATATTAGGAGCTATACCTAACCTTAAAGAATGTTTGTGGAAGCAAGATCTCTTTTTTTCTTCTGGTTCATGTGAGACCAAAGTAAAAATGTATTTAGCCATTTGATCGAGTTGTCCTGCATTCTGTGTTGGGAAGGTGGAGAAAATCTTTAGGAAACACATTTATGAACATCTATATGACATTAGAAAGGCTAATTCAAATAATGCCTTTCATAAACATTCACTGAATTGCCCCCAGTTTAAGGGTTTTAAATTTGGTATTTTGGAAAAAGTGTATCTTAACCCAACAGGGGACACTTGGGAATCCTGGATAGACTATACAAAATTACTCTGGAAGCTTAGATTGCAGGCAACAATTGAACCTGGCTTGAATGAATCATTTTCAATTGCCCCTGCTTTAACTCTTAGGGCAGACAAGTTATAAAATTTTTTAACTGATGCAGTAACATTTTTTAAGAATTTTTTTCAATAACAAAGTAATTTTTATCTGATTAAATGGTGTGCAATACTTTTTATATATACTTTTTCATGTACTTGTACATCATTACATGTACTATTTATGTAAATTTTGTTTTTCTGTGCATATTTTAGGGTTGTGTATTATTAATTAATTAAGATTGATGGAGGATGAGAATAGGTGGGTGATCCTTTGTGTGTGTGTGTGTGTTTGTGTGTAATATATATATATATATATATATATATATATATATATATATATATATATATATATATATATATACACATATTGGAATTGGATGATAATGTAACTTCCTTGATTCTGATGAAGTTTCATAAAACTTTGAAGGAACAAAAGTTCTCAGTCCATTATCCATTATATTTGGTTTTGTGTTGTTCTGATTCATATATCCATTAAATTTGTTTTTAATCTATCATTGGTAGTTTCTCAACCTGTTCCTGTATGACACATTTGTTATCTAAACAGCAACAAAAAAGCCAGCACTCCAGTGTAGCCTTCCAACAAAGAGTTTATTGTTCCAACATTTCTCCATGAGAAAATACCCCAGTGGGGTCATACCGGTTTCGGCAAACGCCTTCTTCAGTGACCACATCACAAAAATAATGCATTAAGAATGCTAATTACACACATTAATTTATACTAAATATTACAGCGCCCCAAGTGGATAAAATTATTAAATAATTAATATATGACAAAATATCTATATGTGACAAAAATACAGTGAAAGATCTATATATATATATATATATATATATATATATATATATATATATATATATATATATATATAATAATCTGTTGCAAAATAATTTAAAATTGGTCATTCAACCCAGGTGAAAATAAAGCTCCCAGTTTGACATTCCACATTTTTTTTTGTTAGTTAATTAATCATGCAGTGCATGGACATCTGGACTCTTGAACCTGATAAAGTCAATGACCATGAAGCTGAAAACTCCAGTGGGATGTTTGAGTGTATGTTTATATAAAGAACTTGAAACTTTTTTGTTTCTGATGTCACTTAAATGTTCCCTGACCGTTAATTTAAAGGGTCAGGAAGTCTGTCCCACATAAAATGCCTGACAGCTGCATTGGGCTAAATAGATAACCCAACTGGTACTGCAATTGGCAAAAGACAACAATATTTTTATTTTTCATTGGATTTCAGGCCTTGATGCTATAGTCATCCGCCCAGTGAAGTTAAGCATTTTTTGATTTTTGTCATGAGTAGCCCAGCAGGTATTGCATCAACATCTTTTGGGATTAGAATTGTTCCCAACAAATACATCTAAAATTACTATATTTGAACATTAAAAATCATTATATGTTTGGGACATCATATTTTTGTTTTCTGTGGCGAATTGTGAATAGCAGAACTGGTTTTCTACTTGATTTAAGGGATTCGCCAACTTAGGCCAATGTTTTTTGTGGAGCCTTATTCTCAGAGCCAAGGATTGTCTCCACAAACTAACTTTTTTGGACATCGTGTTTGATTTCTGATACGTTCTGGATTTCATTTGGATTGGGACTGTGCGTTTCAATAAACTTTTCATCCTGATGCTGGTGTGGTTTTCCCAACCTTACAAAGCTTTGGTGTATACTTCGTAGGAGGTACTGTACATGTGCTCATCAGTCCTTATGGCTTTTTGTGTGATCGAGCTTGATGGATAGACCTCGGAGGTTTGCGAGTTTCAATAGTTTGATTTGTGGATCCAACATTGAACATATACATGACTGTTTTTGGCTAATGTATAATTCTGGAGGGCTTCTCAATCTTTAATTATTCCCATTAGGGATATGGTCTGTGTTATCTCATGTCTTGGGGAATTGTTGCTGTGAATTTAAAGTGCAGGTTGGGGTTATTATATGGGTTGGTACTTATTTGATTTATATGTTGATCATTAATGTTCATTTACATCCAGCAAGAACATGTTAATGTTGTTAATAAGCTTTTATTTTGAACTCATGTATTCTCTGATGCAATATATATATATATATATATATATATATATATATATCTATATATATATATATAGGGTATATGCATTTATAGTTTTGTTTGATAACCATTTTTATTGTTCTTATGTATATGGACAGGAACAACATTATTATTATTAATTTCTGAGTGGGGTGTTGGATTTCAGACCCATATTTATATTTGTATGGTTTATTTATCCATCGATTTTTGTTGCCATTACACCATTGACCAGGAAATGTATATTTATTTGGGATTTATCCACTGTTTCAGTTAGCATGTGAGCGTATGCCTTTGGCCATTTGGGTTACGTAGCAGAAACAGGTTTAGCCAGTTGGCTCATTGAAGTGTCTGAAAGTATTGGAAACATCAGAAATGTTATTGTGAAGGATTAACTTCTCTATTACTAGAGACACTGATCAACTGGGCACCTTTGTTTGAGGTGCAGTTTATTGGCTATTATTGTGCCCATGTTGGCCACTTACAGGTTTCATAGTTGGTTAAGAGAGGTATAATTATCAACATATTGATTTTGGATCATTTGTGGTGTCAGTTGTGCAAGATGGTTTATGAAAATAGTATTTTTATTTGACTAACAGGGACAGTGGATTCATTTTGATTTTGGATTTTTTGGGTTTTCTATTATTAAATATTGTTGGAATTTTAGTTGGTGATGGATTTGGCAACCATTATCAAAGGTCTTTCTTCTGATTCTGGGGATTTGGGTATCTTTGGCCTGGGGTCAAGTAATGTCAATAATGGTTCTGGTGCTCAGGACCCCTCTCAGGAATGCAAATTAGCCTTCACTAAGTTAACTAAAAATCTTATTATACTAAGGAAGAATGTCTGGCATCTTATGTTATTTTGGACATACCAAGAGAGGAAGATTGCCCCTAGGGGATTAAGAATAAGGTTTCAGCCTATGGTTAATGAACTGGATGAGCTTTTTTTGGCTCAATGGTCAGAGGCACAACAACAGGCCTCCATGAATTTTGTAAATAAATTGACCAGCCATTATGAGAGGAAGGTGGAGGAACAAACTAGTGAGGTTCTAAGTTTAAGTAAGGGATTTGAAAATTTTTCATCACTTCCATGTTATAATATTTGTATTGAACAACTTAATAAGGATCTGTTAGAACTGGAATCTGGATTAAAGGAAAGGAAAATAAAAATAATAAAGTTTACTCGCGATGTAGGAGATTATGATAGAGGCAAACTTTTTGAGGTGCATTCCAGGGTTAAATTTGTTACATCTGATCAAACTCCTAGAAAGCCCATGGTCTTTTAACCTAGGTCTGTACTTAAGAAAAGAGGTAGGGAGTCTGCAACGTCTGGGGATGAATCATCATCAAACACGGATTGGGAGGATGGTCACACCAGAACATCACCAGTTCCTAAGCGGAACAATTCAGGGCACAGTTTGACGGGAGGGATCCCTTTAGGCACAGATCCCAGAGACGAGGGGGGAATCATAAAAGATGTAATGGATCTTGGGGTGATTCTTCAGAACATGACCAAAATTTGAATGTTGAAGTGAACAATGTACATAACATATCTTCTGCTATACTTAATGAACAACAACTTCAGGTGTTAAATAAAGGTTTGGGTTTTGTGCCAGGCTTTTGAGCTCCAAAGCATCATTTTGCAAATGATGTTGTCAGTTTTTGCCGTACGCTTAATTTAAGATTATTTTTTCATGATCTGAAAGGGGATAAAGTAGATCAATCTGACCTCAGATCTTTTCGATTTAGACCTTCACAGTTCAAATCATCAATGTCACCCATTGTACAGTCCTTTCAAAATGAGATTCTTAAAGATTTACATTTGAATCTAAGTAAGTATAACAATATCAAAGACAATCTTAATCACCAAGAAAGGGTGTGTGTTGAACATCTCATTAACAATCATGATATTGTCATTTTGCAGGCAGACAAGGGTGGGGCTGTGGTGGTTCAGAACTGGGTGGATTATGAGGCAGAGGCAGAGCGACAACTATCTAACAAACTTCACTATATGGCTATGCCCATTGATCCAACTAGTAAGTTTAAACATGATATTGACCAATTTTTGGATCTAGCGGAAGAGGAGGGTATTATTACTCATTATACATGCTATCATCTAAAAGTCAATCACCCAAGACAACAATATATCTATTTGTTGCCTAAGATTCATAAAGATCCCAATAGACCGCCTGGTCGACCAATTGTCTCTGGCAGGGCTCATTGACTGAGCCCTTGTCAGAGTTTCTTACACAACATCTTAAACCTTTGTTGCCTCTGATACGGGCTAGAATACAAGATACCACACAGTTCCTTGCCATTATATCTGATATGCAACTAGAACCGGGCTGGCTATTATGTACTCTGGATGTCACCTCTTTATATACTAGTACCCCCCATTGGGCAGGACTCACTGCTTTACAATATTGGCTTGATCGGGTGAATATGTACAGACCAGGATTTAATACCCTTCTGGTTTGTATGACTGAAATGGTACTTACCCATGTCTTTTATTTCAAAGATAGAGGTTTCTGGCAGGTTCAAGGTACTGCTATGGGGGCTTCTTTTGCCCCTATATATGCGGACCTGTTTATGGCTTACATGGAGGAACAATTGATTTATGATAGTAATCATAATATTTTCATGAATGTATTAGACGCACAAGCAGGAAGTGTAATCCCTGGCCATCTAACATCATCTGGTACTCCTTCTCCCCTCAAACCACTCAAAATGTAATAAATGTTGGTAAGATCACACATAGGAATATGTATTTTTGCAACCCCCCTCCAAAAAATAAAAAATAAAAAAATAAAAAAAAACTGCTGCTCTACTGCATGAATAAATGGCATTCAGGTGTAATACTCAAAAAATGTTGGCTAAAGTAATGCTCAGCAATTGTAAATAGTACAAAGAAAAATGGTGATTGCATACTGTTCTTTATCCACCACATAATGAGATGTGAATGTATTCCTTAAAAAAAAACATGTAAGTGACAAATCAGTTTTGGTTAAAACAAACTTAACAATAATAACACCAACTGGTCTAATACCCCTGCTGGTTATCTAGGTTTGATTAAGGTGATATTACATCCGGGGGGGAGTGGTTCTAAATCTGTGAACCATAGCTCTGCTCAAACTTTCTTCATTCTTGTTCTGGCATATCAAATTATGGCAGCACCTGTAAAGTCACAAGGCCAAAATCCAAGCTGGGCAGACAAAGACACCTTAATAATGGTCCACTGTCTTATAGTCATATATGGATAAGATCCAGGCATGCAGAAGAGGAAATGAGTGGAAAAGATCGATATCTGGCAGAAGTTGGGTGAGCACCTGTCATCACTGACAGGGATCATCCACTATGGCCAACAGTGACACCACAGGTACAATGACTTACAGAAGTATAAGTATAAGAAGTGTAGGCCTGACCAGCTAACTGAGTGGGATAACCAGGTATCGGTGAGAAAGCCAGAGCTCTACAGTAAGTATAATCATTTGTTATCATATTAGACATAAGTTTAAAAAATAAATTATATGAAGGTTGTAAAATTTAAGGTATTTGCAAGAAGCAATATGTGTTACTGCAAATTTGCATCTGTAATGTTATAATAATGCAAAAGCATAAACATATCTGTACACAGCACTGCATCTATATACAAATATATAGAATATATAAGTGAAACCATAACTCTCTGTATAAATACAAATGCAACATATGTCTGTAAAATAATAAATCTGCATATATATGATTGTAAATTACAGATATACATTTGCATGAGTACACTTACAACTACTCTGAAGTTAAAGCTATTAATTTAAGGCATTCTTATTCTCTACACTGTGTTTTTGTCTCTGTGCTGGGCCCAGATGTTCTGACTGGGCCTTCATTTTATTGCACTTCTAACTAGCCCTCTTCTGAATTTGGTCCTGTCCACCTACGCTACTCCTGTTGTGCTTTTATAATTGGAGGCTTTTGAACTGCCTACCTCTATTGTATATCTTACCTCAGAAGCTCCTCCTAGCCTCATCGTCTGTATATCTAGCCCTAGAAACTCTTCCAGGCCCTTTACTTGGACTGTTAGTGTACTTCAAAATTGCCTTAACGTGTATGTGTTCCCCTCCTTGCTGGCTTGTCTGCCTTTGAATTGCCTTATAATTACTTGCAACTAGTTAGATTTGTTTCTGGTACCATTTCACTTGTGGTTAACTAAAGTGTGTTTTTACATTAAGACTATGAATGCAATTCTAGTGGCAGTAGAAAAGTAGCCAGGTCTATCCAAGTTGAAATACACATAGTGGGGCTTAAAGCAAGATATACTTGTTGTAGCTAGTTATTTGATTTGTTTATGATACCTTTTCACATTTGGCTAACCAAAGTCTGTTTTTACATTGAGAAAAATATGACTGCAATTCTAGTGGAAACAGAAAGCTAGCCTGGTTTATCCATGTTGGGAAACACACAAGGAGCCTTTAAATGGAAACTACTTGTTGTAGCTGGTTGGTACCTTTTCACTTTTGGCTAACCAAAGTCTGTTCTAATGGCAGTAGTAAAGCAGCCTGCTCAGTCTAAGTTGGCAAATGCACAGGAAGAATTAAAGTAAGATTGTTTCATCAGCCAGAGGGCTTATTATGGACTTAATTGTTTGGTGTTAAACTGCACTTGAGAGATACTTTTGCTGTACTTTTGCATTAAGAAGTTCCAAGATCATCCATCTTGTGGCAGAAGGTGTTTACATGGTCTCTCTGAGGTGGAAGCATTCCAAAGTTCTCAAACTGTAGTCATTTATTAGACGGAGGACATGGAAATTAGTTTTCAGCATTTTTCTGTCTGCTCTAAATTAGGCACTTTTCACAGAACTGTTCACCATGCAGTAGTACTTAATAGTACCCTATACAATATTAAACCTATAAAGCTAGTACTTAAAACTATAACCTGTAACACAGAAAGGCTTTGCACAGAGCTATGCTTAGGGCAGCTAGCCAACACATCAAAAAAAAACTAATATCAGATCATAGCACTATTTAACATCTAGCTTTACCCATAAAAAAAAAAAAAAACACTCAGGTGACCCCCCTGTAAAACCAAGTCCCTAAATCATACTAGCCCAAACCTAATGCAGGTCCTGATAAAATGGATTTGCAATTCCCTAATGTCTCTGTTGCTAGCTTGGTAGTTATTTGCATCCTAAGATAATATAGTAATTGTCTCATGTACTCGGACATCTTAATCTTCAAAGCCACTAACACAGTATGTGAGAGGTGCTCATACATAACTTCCCTGGAAGCAAAAATCTTGCTTACAAGCAAAGTTGTCAAGAACACACACACTATATCCTTCAGACACTGCTCACCACACACATAGACCTTGTTATGCTGAGGCACTTAAAAGAAACATGTTCATATCTCAAAGGCCTCTTATGCCATCAAACAGCAACACCTATTCTTAGCAACTAATAAAGCACACACCAAAAGCAGCACTTAACACCACACATAAGCCTACACCCAATAATCCCCCAAGTCCAAAGCCCATAAGTCAAGCAAACCTTTACTTAGCACTCTTAACATAGGAGATTCACACAAACACAGATGCCCCTCTCACCGGACTGGAGAAGGAGAAGGTAATGGTTAGTTGCCTATCTGGAACAAGGATCCACAATATCATCATATATGCACTGAAGTCGCTGCACCACAGGTACCAATATGATGTGGGTGTAAATGACCTGAGACATACCTCACATGATGATATGAAAACAGACGTTATGGATTTCTCTGAGTACCTGTTACAAACAAGTATGTTTTTTGCATTCAACAGCATTCTACCTTCACCAAGGATGATGCCACAGTATAAAGAGAAAATGACTTATTGTAACAACTGGCTTAGTTTCTGGTGTCACTCTGGGGGAATCCAATATATAGAGACAAACTAGTAAACTTTCAGCTACTTGAATATTTACTCATAGTGTTAGCATGACTCCATGTATTTAAAACAGCAATAAACAAGAACATAAACAGATTTAAATTTTAAAATATAGATTATCAAACAAATTAATATCTATTCAACAATTAGATAACAAGTAATAAAATAACTGGATAAATGCGTGATTAAATAAATAAATAACTAAATAACTAACTAAATAAATGAATAAATAAGTAAGTAGATGAATAAATAACTAAATAACTAAATAAATAATTAAGTAGATGGATAAAAATAGTGATAAGGAATAAATAAATTACTATACTATCTGGTAAAATGTTAAAAGATAGTCTCAGAACAAGTTAGTCCATGAGTTTGGTACAAGGAATCCAATATATATCAGCATGGGAGGACATAGTTAATAGATCACATTGCTTTGCAAAGAATAGTCTGCACCTTTTCCCCCCTGGATTTGGGTTTTTGGCTGAAACTTAATCCAGCCCCATAACTACCAACATAGTAAAAACTCAAAGCAACCTTAAAGTGTTACTGCTCAATGTTCGGAGTCTAAACATGAAATTCCACACCATGTAAGCTCTCCTCACTCTGGGGAATGTAGACATTTGTGCTGTCACAGAGACTTTGTTAAAATTCACAGAAAATACTCCGGCAGTGGAAGGCTACAGTGCCTTCCACGCATATAAACCAACAGCAGCACAGACAAGGACTAAAGTTGGAGGTGTCTCGAGCTACATTAGTGAAAAATACAACTCCTGTTTTGTTTTGTTTTTTTAACACCTTTATTAAATTATCATTTGTGACATAGGCACATTTACATTTATACAAAAGTAATCAAACTGTATTAACGAGTTATAATTAACAAACATTATGCTTCACATATATTGCTATATATCATATAACCTATGCAACATTGCATAAATTATTCAATTCCTGCCTCTTTTTTAAACAAGAAACATCTTTATTAAACCATCATTTACAACATAAGCAATCATACATTTATATAAATAAAAACAAACCACACTGACACAATCCTAGTTGCAAGCACTTTACATCACAAACCATACTGACACACTACCAGTTGCAAACATACATCACTTATAGTCTACCCAATCATTGTTGATTAAACAGGATGATGCCTTGGAGTTCATTCACATTCAAGTCTCCATAGACAAGGCTCCTTACCATGTCCTGGTCAGTTACAGCTCACCCTCTATAACCCAGAAAGCTCACAACTCTTATCTAAACCTACTAGAGGCAGTCACCGTCCAGCCAACTACCCTATTCATTGGAGACTTTAAGTATCCCTCTATAGTCTGAGAAGCGTACATTGCCTCTAACTCACAGGCATAATGTTTCCTGGTCTTTATCAGAGCAAGCATCCTGTGCCAGATAATGCACGTCAACCACAGGATCAAATTTATTGAACCTAATACTCACCAACAAGAGAGAATGTTGCACCACCTCCTCCTCCTCACCCTGTATCACATCCTCATTGGTGAGGTAGGGCCACAAAGCTGTCTCCTTCAAAATAAAAATCAACCCTAAAACCCAACTAAACCCAATAACAGTTAGAAACTATTCTAAGGCAAACTACATCCTATTAAGTAGCAGTTTGTCAAAATTCATGGCTCCCTCAAACCCCAAGAATGCAGCCACCTATGCAGAATTGTTTACAGAAACCCTCTACAAACATGTAAATGGCTGCATTGAGGCTGCTATACCTACCAGATGTAAGCCTAGATCTAACACCAAAAACAAACCCCACTTGTGGAATCTTTACCTTAACAGAGCATATAAGAAAAGAAAAAAGTCATAGCCAAAATCAGAAAAAGCAGCTCTCATAGAGACAAGAGCTTGCTGATTAAACTAAACAAGAAACTTAGAGGTCTAATAAAGTACAACAAGGCCAGTTATGAGGTTAGGATAGTCTCTCAGTTTAGGAACCATCACAAGGCTTTCTTGCTATTTCAGTAACCTTAAAGGTAACACTCAGCAGTGTCCAGAACTGGAGGTAGATGGCGCAACCTTCACTGACCAAGCTGGCATAACTAATCTACTGGCTGATAAATTTAGCTCTAATTTTACTCCCCACCCCACCCCCAACTACCCTCTGTGAAATATCTTCTAGTATATCTCCTCAGCTATAAACAGGAAGCAGGTCCTGGTGGTGCTGCAAAGGCCAACAATAATGCTTCAGTGGGCCCCAACAATATCCCTATTGCCTTCTAAATAGCCTAAAACAAGACATAGCAGGACCATTTGATGCACTCTTCAGCTACAGGCTCAAAACAGGTTGCATGCCAGATGAATTGAGGGACACAATGGTCATTCCTCTTTTTAAGGGTAGATCATCAAATGATTCAGGGAACTACAGACCCATCAGTCTGATAAGTCTGTTATGCAAAGCCATGGATTGAATTATCATGGAAATGATCAACAAGGACATTGGCAACCCACCGACACTGGACCTACTCCAGTTAGGCTTTGTTAAGGAAAGGTCTTGTCCACTCAACCTGGTAAACTTTTTGGGGTCAAAAAGGCTATGGATGAGGGACAAATTGTGCATACCACCTACCTTGACCAGGGCAAGATGTTTGATACAATACTCCACTCAGGTATTGTTGACAAACTCTCAGAACTAGGCATAAATCCCTATATAACTCACTAGATTTCTGTCTGGCTCACATATAGGGCCCAAGAAGTCAGGATCAGTGAGAACACCTTTGCCAGGAGATCACTCATCAGAGGATTACCCAGGCCATTGTGTTGGGCCTGGTCCTGTTTGGCATCTACTTCTTTGAAGTAAAAGCTGATATCAAAGGCCTATGGCTCATCATCAACCTTAGCAGTTCAGAGGCATAATACATGCATGTCTATTAAATTAATTAGAACTTTTTCATGTTACCCAAGTCAAATAATTTAGCAATGATCTCAGACTGACTGGTAATAAAGTGTAAATTAACTGCCTATCAATTTTATAGTCATCAATATGTTACTGTAAAAACAACACTGATGTCCCTCAGCTCAAAGACAAATTTACTGAAATACAACAATAGGGTTCCAATAAATGGTTTTCATATCTGCAAAAGATAATGAACCTTGCTGATACATGAACTTTTGCTGACAAAAAAAAACTCCAGAACTTCACAAGTAAAAAAACAAACCAAAGGAGTTTCAAACTAATTTTCTGAAGTGCTTCATTTATGAAGTCACTTGTTCATGCTGAAAAAAAGGACCACATCCACTATAAACCAATACCATTTAGGTAGAATTTGGTGGGTATTTTGTTGCAGATTTCCTATCTGGTTAGTATGGAAATGCTTCCTTGAAAGCTAGTGAATAGATAAGCCAAGGGATATAACAGATGTAGAGCATATATAGTGAATGTTTTCAAGTGATACTAACAAAGACAAGAAAAAACAGAAGAATTTCATTATTAGCTGTCAAAGAAAAAAAACATCTCTGATGGTTTAATTTCTTCAAATGTCTTGGATTTGTAATACCATGTCAGGAATGGACGCCAAAGTCATGGCATGCTTAGAGTTCATGAAATTACTATTGTTTCAGTCTTTTATGTAAGCTAAGAACATGTTTCTCAGCACCTGCAATGTACCCAGACTTACCTCCTTCTGCAGTTTATACAGGGTTACATGTACTGGTAGTATATTTAAGTGCAACTGTAAATTATTTCCTAGTCCTAGTTCTCCTACTGTCTAGGTATCTTTCTTCTACATTGCTGTCATTTCTGCCTGCAAATCCTGGTATTTTATGATTTTGCATCTTTCTGTACATAAGACACTTTAATCATCTGGTGTCCCAATTTCGGTTATCGATAATACTTTTGTCTGATTTTCCTGGACTATTATAATCTGGTTTTCCAGCATCTGTTTTATCAACAGTTGGCAACAGGTGAGCGGATCCTATGTGATACAACCTTCATCGTTCTCAATGATGCTTTGTGGTCCATGTTTCCAGTGCTTTACAGCTACTTCTATATTGTAGTGTTTGCACAGTCCACAATCTTGCCACATAATTGTGTCTTTCCATGTACAGACCCTCATCAATGAGTGCTCCATACCCAGCAATGAGATATACAACTGTTTCCAGTTCTGTTTTATAGAACCTGCATTTGTCTGACTCCCCCACTTTTTTAATGGACATTGTAAACCAACACGTACATTGTGACTGTCATTATTTACTTTTCATCTTTGGTTTTAAATTATTTACTTGCCACGATATTTGTGAATTTCCATGTTTCTTTTGTTTACTTCTGTTCCTTTTCTTTGTATTCGTTCTTTTGTTTTATGGCACTGTCAGTTTTCTATCTAATGTTTTACTTCTGGTTTGATATCCATTCCCATTTTATTCCAAATCTGTATGCTTAATTAAGCAAAGATGTCATCTTTAGACTTCTTTTCTTCCTGCTTTAGAATTTTCACTATGTTTGGAACTGATGAGGTCAGCAAATATGTATTCAGTCCCTCAACTGCAGATGAAAACATGCAACCAGTTTGAAGGAAGCTCATATCACTTTCAGAGTGACAGAAGTATTGTATGCTCTGTTTTTTCTATATCATTCGATAAGCATTAAATATTTTTCTTATTTCTTCTTTAACTGATTCTGTGGAGTTTTGGAGGCCAGACATTCACACCAAAGCTGTGAGTTAGAACAGGAAGAGCAAATGATTCATACCTTGGACTTTATTCCCAGATGTCAAAGAAGTTTTCAGTATTAGCTATAGCAGTAATGGCAAACCTTATGGGCTCGGTTTGTCAAAAATTCAAAAAATGCCCATCTTGACTATGCTGGTGTGCCCCACCCCCACCCCGATCAAAAGAGCAACAATTCGTTACATATTCATTTATTTAAAAAATACAGTCCAATCAGGTATGCTGCTGTGTATGCTGCTGTGTATGCTGCTGTGTATTATAAAAGTAAAAGAAAAATCAATGACTTACAATAGAGAAAATGATATGTGCACTGATAATTGGGTTTAAAACAGTGCATCAAAAAATTGCCCTACTTTTAATAGTGATGTTGAATTGAACTGAAAAAAACATGGAACATGTTGTATTTTATGTGATTAACATCAATTAATGACCTTTTTGTTGCTGAGTTTTAATAGATAAGTGCAGGGTCACAGATTTCTTCTATTTTTGTTTATTCAGTTTCTTTGGTAACTCAGATGTTGGTTAACACTGTTGTGTCACCCAAAATGTTGTGGCATGTCATAGGTTCGTCATCACTGAGCTATAGTCTTGTAAAATATTCCTTACTGAACTTTGTTCTCATCTGTTCATGTTTTATTGACAACCCTTCATTTATTCCCAAATATTTTCACACTCCATCTTGCTCAAGTTCCTTTATATCATATTCCTGCCTCAGGCTGATATCTTCTTGCTGTTGTAGCTTTTTTTCCATAAATGTTTTTGCACACATGTCAAAACCAAACTTCATTCTTATATCATCTGAGAAGGTTTTAAACATTTGTTGTTGTGTATTCAGATCATCATCTGATGAACTATACAATTTTAAATCATAGATGCCACAAAGCATTCTATAGCTATGTCAAGAATCTAAATGGCAATGCTCAGATCTGCTCTAAGCTACAACAGAATGGCATTAAATATACCGATCCCAAGGATATTGCCAATATCCTGGCAGATCAATTCAGTGCCAACTTCACCCCCCTCTCACCCCCTAAATGGCACATCTCAATACCAAAAGATTGCCAAATTCCAGTAATCATGGCCACACAGGTAGAAACCGCACTCTCCAAAGCTACGAATACAGCATCCATGGGACCAGATGACATCACGGGCTGTGTACTACATGAACTACAAAATGAACTGGCACCTCACCTAAGTGTCATGTTTAATCATAGCCTCACCTCAGGCTTCTTGCCCACTGAGTGGTGCACAGCTGCAGTTATCCCACTCCACAAGGGGGAATCCATCTTGGATCTCGGGAACTACCGTCCCATCAGTCTGATGAGCCTGATCTGCAAGGGCATGGAACACATTATCATGGAACTTATAAACAAAGACATTGGCAGCCTTCAAACACTGGACCCCACCCAGTTTGGGTTCATGAAGGGCCGATCTTGTCTCCTGAACCTGATTGACTTCTTTGAATCAGTCTCCAGAGCTGTGGACGAGGGTAAGGTGGCCCACACAGCCTATCTGGACCTTGCCAAGGCCTTCAACACCATCTCCCACTCTGGAATCATAGATAAACTTACTAAGCTGGGCATAAATCCCTATGTCACTTGATGGGTTGCCAACTGGCTTACTGACAGAACGTAGACTGTAAAAGTAGCCATCTCCAAATCCAACTCCAGACAAGTAACAAGTGGAATACCTCAGGGTTCAGTCCTGGGACTGCTTTTGTTTGGCATCTACTTCTCTGAAGTACTGGCCAACACTAAGGGACTCTGGCTAACAAAGTTCGCAGATGACTGCAAAATGGGAGCCATTATTGAATCCCCAAATGATGTGGATATTCTACAAAAGGGCCTTACAGAAACAGATGCCTGATGCCAGAGGCATGGGCTCAAGCTTAATGCCAAGAAATGTATAGTTATCTCCTTTGGGAAAAAAACATGTACCCATGAATTACCAAATAGGTGGCAGTACACTAAACACCGAAAGTGTGATGAGAGACTTAGGGAAACAGGTTGACAGTGGTCTCACCTTCGATAACCACATCGCCACAACAGTCAGGCAATCCTTCTATGTGGCACACCTCATCACTAAGGGTTTTTCATCCAGAAAAAAGGAGGTCATTGTCCCACTGTACTCATCCCTCATTAGACCCATTATAGAGTACAACACCCCATTTGGTATGTACCTCAAAAGACATCTGCAACAGCTGGAAAGACCTCACTAAAAGAATCACAGGCCTAAAGCAGATGACCTATGCTGACCATATAAAAAAACTCCAGCTATACTCTGTGGCATATCATCTACTTAGAGGCGATCTCTGCTTAACATACAAGGCCATGTTAAACCCTGAGCTGTTGGACATGCTCCACTTAAAGAAATCCCAATCCCTCAGAGCCACACGCTCCAGGGATCTAAACCTTGTCATCACACTGAACAAAACATGCTGGAGGGATAGGTTACTGACGCACAGACTCCCCATACTCTGGAATAGACTGCCCATACATGTCAAGCAGAGTGCCTCCTTGGCCCTCTTCAAAAGGAACCTTGACGATTAGATGGGAGATAGGAAATTCACCCCGGGGATCACATCAGTCAGAGACAGGGGTCCAGAGAAGTAAATATTGTGGGAAGAAATATCTGGGGAATTGTTTGGCTAGGCTTGTATAGGCCCTAGGGCCAATAGCCTAGTACCAACCTATGAACCTAGATGAGATGTCTTTAGACAAGGTTGGTTTCTGGGAGTTAAACTGTACCTGTAGCCTAATCAATTAAGCAAACATCAAAGGATAAAGGGCAAGACAAAATAGCAACAGTGGAAAGAATCTCCCTGGAATATCTCCCTATGAATTTTTATCCCTGAAATAATAATTTGTCCTGTCATGGCTAAGCTGTAAAGTGGTTTGCTACTGTTTCATAGTGACTGCAATGTAACCTAATAATTGTAAGGTGTATCTTATACATCTGTAAGCATTCTGCTATCTATGACCGCAGGATGCTGCCAAATTCTTTTTTGCAATTTATCCATGCCATACTTTGGTTCTTTCCCTCTTTACAGTTCTCTAGTATGGCTCTGTTTAACAATAGATAATCTTTTGTTCCATATGACTTTGTTTTATTACATTTTTGTTCTATTGCCAAGACTCATTTTTTTCTAGGTAACTATAATTTCTTTCGGCATCAGTTTCAGAATATAGTTCATATATTGTCAGAAGGCAAGTTATCGGTCTATAGTTCTTATGATGACTAGCAGGTCACTCGTAAGTAGGATGATGTATGGTCAATATGTGCATATAAGTAATTCTTACTGAGTGCTAAATCTTTGTGTAAAGATGTGTAAAGATGTTAGTACCTTTAACCAGAAGTTAGGTACTGCATCTGGGCCCAGAGTTTTCTTAATTTTGTCTCAGTCTCTTTTTGTTGTTTCATCCCATTTCATATCATTTAGATTAAAGCTCCTTATTATTTCTTTAGTTTTCTCTCCATTCCTTGTTCTGTTCAACAAGATCTTCATAAATACATCTCCAGAAATGTACTGATTTCCTCTTTCTTGGTGGTGTTTCTCTTCCTTTTACTTTGTTTCTCAGTTAATTAATATGTGATACCCGTTCACTGGCCCAGCAATCAAGGAGCCTCAATCCTCACCACTAACACCAGTGAGAGGCGTCCCATATAGGAGGTAAGGATAACAAATGTACACAGTGAAGTGCAATTTCTGTTAAGAGCACACAGAGATCACAGTCAGTCTGGGGCTGGTCACTCCCTTGCTCTCCAGGTCCCCAACCAGTGCTTCGTGTCCCTGCCCAAGTAGCTGACACACACACACACACACACACACACACACACACACACACACACACACACACACACACACACACACACACACACACACACACACACACACTTTGAGAAGAGTTTATATAACCACACATACATACCTGGGGAAGGCTGGCACAGGTTCTCCAGCTGAGCCCCCTTTTCCCAGACTATACGGTAGTACCAGCTGCCACCACCCACTAATATTTATCAGCTACTCAAAGGCCCTTAAAAGGGTGTCCAATTATTACTGTGCAATATTATTATCCAGTTGGTAAGTGCGACTAAACAGTCAAGGCTTATTAGAGTGACTTGGTACAGGATCACTATATACATGCAATATACTCTAGAGCTTAAATTATCTCTACACAAAACAGCCACAGTTGAAAGGTTTTTAAAATATTTAATAATAAATAATAAAAACACAAGACAATACTTTTTACTATACAGTGCTAGTTAAGAGTTCAGATATTACAGAAAAATACTTAAAAAATTCAGTAGTACAGCTCTGACATCACAGAAAAACACAGTCTAATATTTCTAGTTTCTAGCTATTTCCAAGAGAAAACACAAGTCTAAGATAAACTTGCATATAGAGCAAGACAGTGATAATGAGTTGGATAGTCAAGACAAAAATGCTTAATGCTGTCTGATACTCCCTGTTTTTAAAATCACATCCCTGGTTCACATTACATCATTCTTCACACTTCCCTGGGTTCCCAGGCTAACAGAAACTGCATTTACCTTCTTCACCTCTGGGCAGAAACCAAAGCAATAAAGGACATTTATGCATGCAAATTCTGGGCATTAACTCGGGCCTTAGAACAATAGGCAGGATGCCTCACTCTAGGCTTACTGACTCCGAGTTTTAACACCAAAGGGTCACAGCCCTGGTCAGTATAGTGCACTGTTGTTACATTTTTTTCTAGTTCTACATGTAACACTATTTTTACCATTTAAGACACAAGCCTGTGGTTTACATTAATATTTACAGATGACAGAATTATCTCCAAAATTCTATCTGGCTAGGCTGGCAGCCTTCACCCATCTTCACCCAATCTTCACACTCTCTATATTATCTTTTTGGGCCATCAATGAATTCTTTATTTTATACTTCTTTGTATTTATATGCATACCTTCCAAGTTTTCTGCCTGTGCTGACATTTTTAGTTAATTATTGGAAAGAGTGCATGATAAATCGTGATCTGTTTTGAAACTACATGCTGTTTTTATCACTTATATCTTTCTAAGGATTTTTGATGATCTGTTCCCTTTCTTAATTCTACCAGCAGTGATACTAATTACATTAGTTGTTTTGTAGTTTTCTCTATTCACTGCTTCCGTTGTGGTATGCTATAGTTCCCTTCCTTTCCTTTGTTCCCCTGTGTTTTGGATATCCTTTAACCATTATTAGTTAGCTCCACAGTAATATATCCTATTTATTTATGAATTTCTCTTAGTAGTCCTCACTTTGTTCATCTGTTTTACCAGTCTTTCTAACATTTGAATCTTGTTTACTTTCCTTATTCTATTTTTTTTTTCATTTATATTAATATATCTATCTCTGTTAAATAAAAAGACTTTCCTTGGATCATTTTCTTCTGGATTGGGAACATATTGTTTCCTCTCTGTTTCCAACAAGTCTTTTACAATACATTTTAGGACATTGTCGTGTGACATGGCCTCTTCAGATGCATCTTGCTTCACCTGTGGCTCCTTCATAACAGATCTATTGGCTCTCCACACCATAACATTATTTGCGTCAGAGTTGCCACTGTTTCTTTTTCCTTCCCTTCCTGTGAAACTTCACATGAGTCTCTCAACATTGCCCTGTGGCTAACACTCTTCAGAAGATTCCCATTGTACCTGTTGCTCCCCTGTCTGGGGACCCACTGGTCCATGATTTTGTGAAACTGCCTGCATTGGAGTTTCCACATTAAACCTTTTACTTCATAGATGGCCACTGACTTCAGTTCTATTTGTTTAATTTCTACCTCACTAATCTTTTGTATATTACCCCCTGTGATCTTTTTTTTTTTTTGTATTTGAAAATTGCCATATCTGGTTATTTTTGCCTATATTTCATTTCAATATCTTAGCTGCATCTTTTTTATTGATAAGCTTGGCTTTCTTCTTTGAACAAATATCACAAAACATCAGATTTCTTTTTCATTTACATGTCTATGTTTCCTTATTACACATTTCAACCCCCCCCTGTTTTTCATTTGTTATCTTTGCTCACTTCCTCTGCCGCATTTTTTTTCCAGACAGATTTCCCTTAATCTGTTGAATTAAGCAATACATGCGTTTATCTATAGCTTTGACAGTTTTTTCCTTGTGCTATTATTTTTCTTACCTCTGTTTTTTTTTTCTCTTACTCTTATTACATATCCTCTGTCGGTAATTCTCGGGGGGGGGGTGTATAATAGAAACAATACATAATTTCTTCCTTATCCTCAGCAGTCCACTTTATCATCTCCATGCCTCTTGTTTAGCCTATCAGTTTTGTGTTTTTTGTGGACAACTGTTTCCTTCTACCACAGATGGGCCACCCTCCCTTTGAGCCTGGTCAAATCCTGTGGCAAGAATGTTTCCATGCCCTGAGGATTCTACTCTGACTTTTTATCTAGCCCCAGTACTAGTGTGCACACTAAGAGTGGGCACTGTCTTACTCTGGGGCTTGTCTTCTTTTTTTTTTTTTTTGACCTACATTTCTCACTGAGGATGAATTCAGTTATAGCAATACTATTCTAACTTAATTGCTGAGTTCATCTCTCCATTCAGACCCACACCTCAAATTTGTAAACCACCAATGTGCATTTAGAGGTATTAGTTCTGCTGGAATGCATAGTGGATCCAATTTAAAAGTCAAAAAAATTAAGTAGAGGGGAGACAAATTAATTTTTTGGGATGACTTATGTAAGTATACTGACAAACAAAGGCAGAAGCAGAGGCAAACAGTAAACATTTGATGTTCCAAGACTTAACCCCAGATCCTCAAAAGCTTGCACGGTGTGCATGATTAGTGTAAGAGGTAATTTTGGCAATATGGTGGCTGAGTGATCCACGTACATGCACGTTTGACGTGCGCGAGCGGTCTAGCACTAGTGATGCATGTTCCCAGCCCCTGTATGCAACTTACCCCATTTTCAGGTGAAAACCATGCAAATAAGGTAAATCTGCTACCCAGGAAGCAGGAATCATGGAGTGCAGGACTAGCGTAATATGGAGAAATGTACTCAGTTAGTAACCAAGTACGGTTCTGCAAAATCCAAAACGGGGACATGACAGCCCCAAATAAAGGCTGCATATCATTGAGGAAGCATGCCAATGGCCAAGTATAAGGCCATTGGCATTGCAAACAATGCAAAACATACAAAACACAACTTTTATTATCTGTCCACTGATCACGGCTGTCGAAGCATAGGGCAGTGGGGCGCAAACGGGATCGGTGGGGAAACAAGAAAATAAACCTAAAAAAAGCAGTATAACTAAAGTCAGTATTTTGCCATGCAAGTCAATGGCAGGCACAAGACAACCTGGCCAGTGAATAGTGGTTGCTAAGGGGGGAAGCACAGTGTGACACATGTAACTATGCATTAGCAGACAATCCTATGCAAATGAGGGGAAGGATAGTGAATCCCAGTTTTCCCCAGCATGTGAGGCAGGTCCCAACAGTGTAAGAGTATGAATAGCTGAGTGCAAGACTAGGGGGTAGTTGACATCATGGGTGGGTGTGTCAGGCATACTGTAAGTGGATTGGAGCCCTGTGGCTTGGGTATGCTCCTAGCTTAGCATAGCCAAGCTAGGGGGTGTGTCTAAACCTGCCTAGCACTCTTTACAAAGTGTAAGCGGGTGTGCGTGCCGCTTACCGGGATTTACACAAAGAAAAAAGAAGTTAAACCAGGAAATAGCTGCAGTGTGCACATCTGAGTACTCTGTTTGCGCGGCGCGGCCCCGGGCCCAAACAGAAGGGCAATTGGAAGGGAAATCAGCAGTAGGAAGGTAATCAAGGAGAATTAGCATATCTGGCAGGTGAACTGTATCAGATGCAGCCAATTACATGGGCAGCAGCCCAGCCCAGAACACTACTATAAACTAAGCAAACACCTTCCCCACTGGTTTTGCCACACTCTACACCACCGGTGTATACAAGCGTGGAAATTTTAACATACAAACCTACAAAGTGAGAAGGGCTGCAGCAGGCAGCATAGAACAACATGTGCAAGAGGCTGAGGATGGTGAGGATGTGCATGCTGCCGAACAACCCACAGTGAGGAGACGGAGAAGAGTATACAGACCCAGCGTAACCTACCAGGGGCTACATGAGCTGGAGATAGTGGAGCGCTATAGGGTGGACAAGTGCTATAGGGTGGACAGTGATCTCCTACAGCAAGTAGTTGAGATGTGCTGGCCACACCTGACACACCAAACTGACCAAGGGGAACCCATCCCAGTGGATACCAAGGTATGTGTAGGCCTAGGTATACTAGGCACAGGTACCTCCTAAAGCACAACTGGGGATAACATGGGGATCTCACAGGCATCAACATCCGGAGTATTCCGTCAGTTCCTGGATGCCATGGCAGCACATGCCAGTGAGCATGTACATTTTCTCAACACCTGTAAGGTGTTGACCAGCAATATATGTCTCTTCCACCAAATAGCAGAATACTCTGGGGTAGTGGGTGCTATAGACTGTACGCACATATGCATCAAAGCACCACCCGGAGAGCAGGGTAGGGCCTATATCAACTGCAGGGGTATCCTTTCCATCAAATGCCAGGTCATATTTGATGCCCAGGGCATTATAATGAATGTGTGTGCTGGCTGCCCTGAAAGCTATGATGATTCCCACATATGGCATCTGATGCAGCTGTACCAGAGATTTACCAATGGGTACATCCCCTATGGTCACCTAGTGGGGGATGCTGGGTACACACTGGAACCATGGCTGATGACACCCATCAGAAATGCACACACACCTGAACAACAATGCCATAATGAGGCACACGCACAGGCCAAACATATAATAGAGCATGTGTTTGGGATGCTCAGGTCATGGTTCCGGTGTCTGGACACATCTGGTGGAGCCTTGCAGTATTCACCAGCTACATGTACCTAAATTGTTATGGAATGTGTGATGCTACACAATATGTCTCTGCGAAAACAGCTGCAGTAGGAACAGCATGGGACAGGGTCACACAGCCCCCCACCAATGCCAAGGCCTGCACAGGCACAGAGTGACCCGGAGGAGGAAGAACCTGAGCCTGCCCCAGTAGGCAGAAGGAGGCATGCCCAGTATGCCCTGGCCTTGGCAAAGAGGCAACGCATAGCACATGCACTGACACAGTAGGGTCCCAGGGAATGACACCTCTCTCCAACTCGTACATACAGTAAAAGGGATGCCAAACATTACACCACCTGTTCTCAACCATGTATAGGGAGTGTACTATGTGCATCTGACATAGGCAGCCCTCCAGCACCATCCGCAAGTCTGGCACACCCACAAGGTAAGTCAATCCACTTACCAGTTGCCAAATGGAGTAGAATGTGTTGCCACCTGTAGTTATGGTATGGATGTGAGCATACAAGGGAATTGGGTGTCTGAATGTTACGGCAGCAGACAGTAGACACCCATAGTGGCACCCTGACATGTGTAAAACATACTGGAGTCACCACAGTAGCCAGTACTACACAGGGAGAGAAAAGCAACTGCAGGAAATGTGCTGTGCGAAATGTGTGTCCATATGACCCGCACATGCCAGTCAGGTATACTACCTGCTAGCAGTAAGCCAACAGTCGCAGCCGGCAGGACAGGTGGACACAAACCCAAACAGGGCCTGTGCCATGGCCCCAGAATGATGGCTAGGGTTAACCCCACCCCCAGGCCTACACAGACAGACGACAGCAGGCAGTGGGATGCCAGTTCTGAAGGTTAGGATGTCAGACAATAGTATGTAGGGCAACCAAAGCCACAATCTGTAGTACATTGGTGTGCTTCTACACAGCATAATAGTTAGCAATGAAATGGAGTACATGACATACCAGTACAGTCATAGCAAATGTGTACAAGTGTCACTTGTGCCCCCCCATCCTACATAGCAATGTAATGACATTCAGGTGTGCCCCTCATGTAGACACATAGAAACAGTCAGGTGTGCCCCTACTCCCACTCCAGCGTAGAAATGTAGTAACAGTCAGGTTTGCCCCCCCAATCCTGTGTAGAAATGTAGTAACATGCATGAGTAGGTATAATATGAGTGGAGCAGAGATGCCCAGAAGTTCCCAATGTAGCAGGATAACTTGTAGCATGTGCACAATATGTAGGTCTGTGTGTAGTAGGATGGTGTGTGTTTCATATTGTGTGAGAGTGGTCAGTATGTATGCATGTCAAGGTAAGACCTGGTGGCCATAGCCCAGTACTGCTGATGACAGGGACAAGCCCTCACAACTGCAGTGCCAAGGACAATCCCCACCAGTATACTACCTGCTAGCAGTAAGCCAATGTAAATGTATGGTGGTAATAGATGTCACCATCTGAAAGACTGACATGGCATGGCTGTTGGGCTAGATATAAAAGCAGTACACAGGGGAAAGTACCCCAGACATACAGTATACATTGTATCACTGTGAAATGGAGATACCCTTGGAATTGTACATACAGGTATGCATCACAGCAACTGGTCCTGTAGTAGCGGATACCGGTGATGTCCGGCCGAACACCTGCAGATCACAAAGGAGGTAGGACTGATGTATTGCGAAACATCTGGTGTACCAGCACATGCCAGCATAACAGGAATGCCCTATGCATATCTGTGTGTCAGATGCAAGTACTGTCCATAGCACACATGCACCCAGCCCATGCAAACACCACCCTCAGGTACCTCTCTGGCCATATCCCTGCTGTGGGGAAAGGGTACAGTATGACCCCTCCTGTACATGGCAATAGTGGAAGAATGCAGCATGCAGTGCAGGTGTCCCATGCAGGTGTGTCTCTAGCTGTATGTAGCACCCTGCCAGCATCCACATCACCTGATCAAGACTGATAGAAGGAATTTGCATGAACACCTATCACACCTACGCTGTCACACCAGGGGGAATATACTGTCTGGTGGTCTGCGACTGTAGGCCTGACAGATTGCAATGGCCTACCACATGTGGCCCTTAGCAACACCTAATGCCCCACAGGCCTTTGCCAAAGGCCTGTGTTTCACACTTACTGCCAATGCATGTGAAGTCATGGACACCCAAATAACAACATAACACACTCCACGTAAGCCATATGCAAGGCCATGGGGACAAGCCACAGTAACATGTCCACCGTGTCCCATTGCATGAATTGTGGACCAACACTAACACACACCTGTGATGGGGTGATACCCTTAGGGAAAGTATCATAGAATGTATGCATAATGCCTGGAAGAGGTTAGAATAATGGGGGGTGCATGGGCAGTATGGAATGTGCAGGGTCTGACAGCAAGTTGTGTGCTCACATTGTCCCTGGCTGCAAACACATAAATGGGTGGCTACACACCTGCCTGTACACCACAATAGGGTTAATGTCCTGACCCATGGTCCCTGCCTCTGGGCAACATCTGTGAATCTGTACCGCTGTGAGGCATTGCCACAGCAAGATAAGCCCAAACTGTCTTATCAATGGGTGTACAAGTATGGGATCCCCCGCCAGCACTCTACCAAGGTGCTGAACTGGATACACAGACCCAGCAGCAGGTGTCTGCAGCTCCCCCTCCACAATGGCATAACTTACCGTGAATACGTAGGTGTCTGCCCACAATACCGGACACAGCTGCAGTCACCCTTGTCCCCCAAGACAGCACTGTGAGCAAGAATGTCCACCTGGAAGTACATGGAAACAGAAAACATCACTGTGTATAACAGTACACATGTCTGTGTATCTCTGCTAACAGCAATACCCTGCAGCTGAAGCAGCACAGACACAATCACCTACAGTACACGCTATCCCCTGCACAGTTTGTCCCCATATTGCCAAATGATCACCGGATACCCAGCAGAAACACCTTGCTACCTGTAGGTGTACAACACAAAGGTCTGGACTGGAGTACAAACTACCTAGTATTGATCCACACATTCTATACAGAAGGGCATACTTGGCATGCTCACACACGTAAACAAAAGAAGCCCATGTCTACAAACAACAGTGGACCATACATATCTGGCAGTCGCAGATGTTAGTGCAGACACTCCTCAGTATGCACCACCCATGCTTTGCACACACAGTGGATAGGAATGCATGCATATATCCAAGGACAATACACTATAATATGCCAAACGTACATGTACACAGATGTGTGGGAGTGAGTGACTGTGACAAGGAGACAACCATTATGAGGCTTGTCCCACCCAGCACACAGCCAAATGACTACAACCACATGATGCTCAGATGTCACTCACTGTAGACATTAGCCACCGGTATCTGTCAGCATTATGTGGTGCAAGTGCTAGCTGTGCAACATGACTGTACAAGGAAGTAGTCATCTAGCAGCTGTATACACGTACCTGTGGAATATAACCCTGTGTGTGCCCGCATGTGGTGTGTCAACCTCTAGATGAATGGGTTATGGCTCATGCACACACACTGCCCTCCCCATAGCCCTACTATGACAAACCCGCTGAGGTCATCCACTTTGAAATACACCCTTGGGAAAAGTGTAGCCCAGTAATCTTCGTAGTGCACCCCGTAACTGTGTGCTGCTGTAGTGTGATAAAGTAATCTAGGTAGATGTTCTAACCCCAGACGTGGCAAGTGTGTGCATGTGTAAATGTGTGTGTCTGTCTGTGTAGAGAGCAATGCTTTTTATAGTAGCCACACCCCTTACAACTCCCATACTCAACTTTGGCAAGGCTGCTGATGTCACCCACCTAGAAATACATCTCCAGGAGGGCTATATTCCAGTGATCACTGTAGCGTGTCCTGTAACTGCATACTGCTGTAGAGTGATAAAGTAGCTAAGTAGGTGTTCTAACCCCAGACGTGGCAAGTGTGTCTCTGTCTGTGTAGAAAGCAATGCATTTTAGTGTAACCACATGAATTACAATTCCTATACTTGACTTTGGCAAGCCTGCTTATGTCACTCACCTAGAAATACACCTCAGGGAAGGTTGCACCCCAGTAATCACCATAGCGTGTCCTGTAACTGCATATGGCTGTAGAGTGATAAAATAGCTAGGTAGGTGTTCTAACCCCAGACAAGGCAAGTGTGTGTGTGTGTGTAGAGAGCAATGCATTTTAGTGTAGCCACACGAATTACAATTCCTATACTCGACTTTGGCAAGCCTGCTGATGTCACCCACCCAGAAATACACCTCCGGGAAAGTTGCAGTCCATTAATCTCCGTAGCGTGTCCCATAACTGCATACTTCTGTAGAGTGATAAAGTAACTAGGTAGGTTTTCTAACCCCAGATGTGGCAAGTGTGTGTCTGCCTGTCTCTGTAGAGATCAATGCATGTTAGTGTAGTCACACGAAGTACAATTGCTATACTCGACTTTGGCAAGCCTGCTGATGTCACCCAACCAGAAATAAACCTCCAGGAATGTTGTCAACCAATAATCTCTATAGCATGTCCCGTAACTGCATACTGTTGTAGAATGATAAATAGCTAGGTAGGTGTTCTAACCCCAGATGTGGCAAGTGTGTGTTTGTTAGTGTGTGTCTCTGTCTGTGTAGAGAGCAATGTATTTTAGTGTAGCCACACAAATTACAATTCCTATACTTGACTTTGTTAAGGCTGCTGATGTCACCCACCTAGAAATACACCTCTGGGAAGGTAGTAGCCCAGTAATCACCATAGCGCGTCCTGTAACTGCATACCACTGGAGTGTGATTTCAAAATGTGACAGGGTTCCATCCCCACCCATGGCAGTTCTGGATGTTTTGTGTGTGTCCATGTCTGTATATGGAGCAGTGCATTATAGGCTAGTCACACACAGTACATTTCACGTGGCCCACTTTGGCAATCCAGCTAATGTCATTCTTTGTGAAATACAGCTTTGGGGAAGAAGTTCCCTAGTAATCTCTGTGGTCCGTCCTATAAACAGCTCCATGCTGTAGTGTGGTATAGACCTCTGTCAGGGAGGTCTATACCCACACATGTTGGTCATGGATGTTTTGTGTGTGTCTCACTGTCTGTGTAAGGAGCAATAAATTTTAGGGTAGTCACCCACAGTACATTTCAAATGGCATACTTTGGCAATCCTGCTGATGTCATTCATTGTGGAATACACCCTTGGGGAAGGAGTACGGCAGTAATGTGCATGGTGCTTACTATAACTGCGTAGTGCTGAGGTGTAATAAACTAGTTAAGTAGGGGTTGTACTTCCAGACATGACGTGTGTGTGCGTGTGTGTGTGTGTGTGTGTGTGTGTGTGTGTGTGTGTGTGTGTGTGTGTGTGTGTGTGTGTGTGGTGTGTGTGTTCATATCTCGTATCCTGTGTAGAGGTGGTTGTGAGCATGTGGCAAATGTGGAGTGGGTTTGCATAAGTCTTATATGGTGGCCCCACTATATAGCACAATGTCCACCATACAGGGATGACAGATGTGAAATAGCTGAGAGGCTGGAGTGCAAAGCCATACCCATACATGTGACAGCAAGGCCAGGCAATCACATTTAGCAACTCCAGTATTACCCAGAGCACACTCTCAACACTTGTCTCATACGCACACACATGCCTAGGCAACAGCTGATATGTGTGTAGTTCACTGCATATTGGCCATTGATAGTAACCATGGAGAGATAGCAGTGGGCTACAGAGGGCATGTCCCCTGTCCATCTGCCCAATATGCACTTACATGCTGACAGTGCACCTCCCCCATGTTCCCCAATGGACACCTGCACCACCTGTGGTGCCATCACATGTGTCCCACAATGGACATACCATGCCTGACAGCATGCCCTGTATGGGCAGTTACCACTGACACCAGGGAATGCTGTCAGCATGCCATCAATGTAGGTGAAGGTAAACCTGGTGCCCATTACCAGTCCTTGACACAGGGAGAAAGACTGGCACATATAATGGTAATCTGTGTGCACAACATGGGCCAGACACCCCAGGTACAGATCCACATGTCACTGTACAAGCATGTGGGAGGTGTGCACATCCCAGTCACCATCCATGTCATGGGGTAAGGAACACATACATGGCAAGTGATGCACAGCATTGGCCATGCACAATAGTCCCCCAGGTGACTGGTTGGGGGATACAATACCGACCTGTGTGGGCAAGAGCAGAAACCACAGCCCTGAGACACAATGCTGACCATTGTCGTGTGGTCTGATGCCAAGGTATACCCATCGCCTACCCTTGTATAGCCTGCTGCCACAGTCGACCACCACACACCCACGCAGACATGCACCCATGCATGTCAGTACTGGCACCCTGTGTGTTTGTCTGTGTGTTGTATGGTGCGTATGTTCACAGCCACACTCACCACAACCCCCATGCACATACAGAAGCATGCTGTCAGATGTCAGACACCTCCTCATACCCTTTGCTCATACCACCTCGTATGACCCGTGTGGTGCATGTGGTACCTGCACAGTGATGTGTTGTGGCAATCCCACTACTGATGTGCTGTACCCCAAGCCCTGCCAAGTGTGTTGATGTGTACATGCCCCTGTGAAAGTGTGATTGCGTAGACGCTGGCACCAGTTCATGCTGACAGGCTTGTGTACGTCACCTATGATATAGCTACCGTATCCCTGTTGCAAATGGCATGCACCATCACAGATATGTTCTGAGGGTTCCACAACAGGTAACCCATGTGGCACATCCAATAACTACATTGAACTGTGGACACAGTACAAAGTTGTCAGGGGTTTGATACCTTGTGCTGGTAGGTGTGTGACACAAACAAGTTACAGTTTTAATCCACCACCCCTCCCTGACATGTCTTTGCCTCTGTCTGCCTCTCCCACTCCCTCTCTGGTGGATGTGTAGACCTACACCAGCTTTGCTTAGGCAGCAGCATGTGTATTTTAAATGATGTTCATGATAAGCTGATAGCCTCTGCATGAATCACAGCCCTCCCCTAGCTGATTGCATGTGAAACAGCTGTGGTAACAGCCCCATAGCCAATTGCATGGAAACACACTCCGATATCTAGGAACATCATGTTGGTGTTGGCCCTTGTCATTCACTGTGAGCAGGAACTAGATTCATTGGTTGGCAACCAGCATCTGTGATGGATTGGGGATTTACCTTCAGCAACATACACTGTGGAAACAGGGCAACACACAGGAGGGGGATTTGTCTGACCTGCCTACAGACTGTAAGTGCTGCTATACTGCATGTGGCATACTGTTGGTTTAACAGTGTGTGTGTGGATAAGTCTTTCCTACATGTCTCCATACCTGCCATGTCAGTTCCATGTTTATGTGGAATCCCCATCTGCAGGGTCATCTGTAGACAAGGCAGTGTGGTGTGCCATTGGTACCATGTGCTACCTATGGAATATCTATCTGTGGACTGCAGAGGGTAGTGTGAGGATTGCAGTCTGTAGATGATGAAAGCTGTGACAGTTACTGGTGTCCTATCCCTCATAGGACGTATGTTGTCACAAACCCTGTTACAACTGTAAATGCATGAGGTTATCACAGCAACATGTCATTAGTGGCCATGTGTATGTGCTGTCAGCCACAACTCTGCCAACCTGTGTACATAGGTCGTGCATGACGTGGTGTGTATTTGCTGTACACCATAATTAGTGACATCATGTCCGCTAAAATGGCAGTGAGATATCAGACCGCCCCACATATTATGTACAGTAGGGGTTATATTTGATGACATAACCTGGACATTCTGTGGATGTCTGTACAGTCCTACATGTGTGTGGGCATCAGTGTTACAGACAGCAGGTAGCAATAACTTCAACAGGAGAACTGGCACACTCAGGGCAGCTACATATGTGTAGGAGGTTCAGGAACTACAGACAGAGTGTGAGTAGAGCCGTGTTATGCTTTGTATAGTACTGGTGTTACAGGGTGTGTGTGTGTACATACTACTTTACCTTGGAATGCAGTCTGTCTGCATAGCCCTCAACTGTAGGCCTATCCTCTTGGTGGCCAGAGGTGTGCCTAACAAGTGTTGTCTGTCCACCGCATAGGTCCTGTGTCTAATTTCCCACTGGCAGTGTGTGCATGGAGTGCTATCAGTACATGACCTACATATCAAGCTTTGCACATATGACATGTTGTGGTGGGGTGTTCCATAGTCCATCAGTTCATGTCTGTTGTAGCCCACACACATATGGTGGGGCTCGGGCCATATATGTGTGGGCGTTACCTACACAATACGTGTGTGCTCTCATGCACTCCAGAGGCCAGTGTATGTAACAGTGGTATACGGCCCTGTATTATTGATTCTGGGGGGCACCATAAATGACCTTGGCTGTTAAATATGTGGGGGTATCAGGGGTGAGCTGCCATAAGGTATCTGGATGTAAAGTGCCGTATACTTCACCTACATGTACATCATGTACATATATTCGGTTACTGCAAGCCTACTGCCACCCACTAGACGGACTGTTCTGTTTGTCTGTGTGCATGTGATGGTGTCATTTATGCCTTGTTTTGTCACAGTTACAACCCATGTGGTCACATGACATCCTTTCCTCCCACTGCTGTTGTACAGAGTGTAGATAGCAGCTGAACTATACACCTGCATTACACACTGTTGATCATTTGGTATGCTGTGGCCCAGTCAGTCCTCACTACTGTAATAATCTAAGGACTTGGCCTGGACAGCAATGGTTGTGAATCTTTCCTGACTACTGCATTAGTATAACTGTTTTACAGTTGCATTCCCCTGTTTATATGGATGTCACTGTCTGAACAGTTATATGACATGGCATGTAGAACTGTCATGGTACACAATGAAAGGTATTCCATTTCTGCAAACCCGTGTGTGGAGTTTTCACAATGACCTCTCTGTGGGTATATGTTGCAGGCAATGGTCGTCATTTGTATGGGTGGCCCATACAGTGTCCGGTTGTTCAAGGGTTAGCTGTAGGCATAGTGGTTGTTCCATACTGTGTGCACTGACTACATATGTATCCTACTGTACATATATCTGCGTGTGTATGTGTAGTCACATTTATATATCCGTATATATGTATATATACACACACACACACATATATATATATATATATATATATATATATATATATATATATATATATATATATATATATGGGACTACTGCTTAACATCGAAAATACACATCTCCGAAATTAAGCAATAGACCCTAAACTTCAGTGAAAGTCCACTTAAATGAAAGTGCACTTTCGCTGAAATCTACTACCCAAAAAAAAAAAAAAAAAAAAAACACTAAAACAGCTGTGCCCCCCACATACCCCCTACTTAATTACAACGGGGAAAAGGGAATATTCCCATTTCATGCTATAGTGTGCCTGCCGAAGTCAATCTTCGAAGTTTCACTACTTCGGACAAGTGGACTCGGTGAAGTGGAGTTCGAAGTAGTGAAACTTCGAACAAATTGACAGAACCCATATATATATATATATATATATATATATATATATATATATATATATATATATGTACACATATGTACATATGTATGTATGTATCTGCATATCTGTGTCTGTGTATCTGTATCCTGGGGATGTTGCTGGCTACCACAGTTTACATTACCTATGGGAGGCAGACTGTACTGCACGATATGTCAGCAATACCAGCGTGACATCATACAGGTGGGATGTTGTACTCTTAACTTCCTGTGCCCATGTCGTGTCAGGTCCTGGTTACAGCATTTGCAACACTTGGCAGTGTATTGCGGGGTGGATGTGTATGGCCGTGTGAGGGGGGATGCCTACATGCACATGATGTATAGTGTGTGAGGCCTCTCAACCCCAGTAACGGTGCATGTGGACATATGTGTGTTTGTTAATCTGCCATTGCTCTCTACAGATGTATGGCCATATGTACCGATGTAGATATATATATATATATATATATCCACTGACATATATGTAACTATGTCCGTATATACTTACATAGCTGTATATCTGCATACACATATGTAACATGCTGAGTATATGTAGACATATAGGTGTAGACACTTATATGTGTCAATGTAGCCATCAGCATGTATATATCTCCATATATAGTGATATATATATATATATATATATATATATATATATATATATATATATATATATATATATATATATATCTATATATATATATATATATATATATATATATATATATATATATATACATATACATATACATATACAGATATGTTGTAGCAGTGTAGATAGTAATATATTTACACACAGATACATCTAGATGATGGTATACATTCTCTGTACAGTTGCATGACTGGACTGGTTGATATGTTTCAGTTATTGCCCTGAATTTCTACAGCCTTAGTGGCCTACTGTTAGACCATTGTAGCTGTGTTGCAGAGGGTCAAGAACTGCATGTGCAGGATATTGCATTGCACAGCATATCTGTTATGGCAGTGGTGAGGGGAACATAGCAGTCATCACCAGGTTCCCCTCATCTGAGCTCCCACCCCCATCAACCGTGCATAAGGTCAGTTATTTTGTGGTGGGGGTTCCTGTTGTTATTCCTATCTGGTGCTACAATTCACATATCTATCTGTATATCTATATGTATATCTATATTCATATCTAAATATATGTGGACATATGTATCCACCCACCTATATACCATTGATGTGATACGATGTATGTGTGAGTCAGACATTTATATGTACCTGTGTATCTCTCTACATGACAGATCTATGACTGTCCATTTGTCCATGTATGAGTGGCTCACAATATTGGCCTGCCCCACATTTGTTTAATTGAAGTGGATGATGTCAGGCATGTGGTCAGTCAGGAATGCCGATACATTACAGTTGCAAACATCATGTTGTTCAGATTATGTGTATTACAACAGATCACTGTTTAACTAGCAATGTTTTACATGTATATGAACAATATTTCATGTGTCCAGATATGTACCCCACTTTTATTGCACTGTATCCACAATGTTTGCAATAAGAGGTTGAGTGTTGTGCTATTAGTACAATTCCCCTTATGCAGATTGACTGTGCTGCATGATATATCTGGGTATACATGGGATGTCTGTATATCCGACATGGTGTAGTGTTAATTCACTATGATTGTGGTATGCAGGGTCCTGGGTTCGGGCTGTGCAGTGGCTGTCAATTATGTTGCAGGGTTGAACAAGGGAGTTGGGATGCAGGGTGATTAAGGCACTTGTAAGCAGTCGTGAGCGTGTTTGCACGATGGTATACGTCACCAACTGCAGGTAACAGCCAGTTACACCAGGTTAGCCTCGACATTGCTTACTTTGTGTATGCAGTGCTCACCGTCACGCAAACACAGACCTCCAGTTATATATTCCTACAGATAGTTTGCGTCAGAGTTGCTGAGCCTGGAAACGTAAACACACGTGCTAGTGCTGACATGCTTACAACGGCTTATTGCTGCTTAACCTAACTACTGCTGTATGCATTCTGATACCGACACCTCACATGTGCATTTTCTGCAGTACTCCTGTACACACACACACACACACATATATATATATATATATATATATATATATATATATATATATGTTATTTCGTGGCCGCAGTACTCCAGCTCATATATATATGTAATCCTGTGGGTTATGCAACATCCATATTACCCATAACATGGTTTGCCAAGGGAAATGGTATGTCCCAGTACCTTTCCTATGTCCACCCTCCTTTCTTGCTGACATCCATGGGTCGGTCCCATTAGAACGGGTTCATCCAACCACGGCACGCCTCAGTCCATAATGTTGTATCCATCATCCCCCCCCCGTTCCCTTTCCACATTAGTCATCCTTCCTACAGCTTCCAGCCTAATCTAACCACACCACTACACATTGCCCACTTTCCACTTCTCGGGACCCTTCGCATATGTTGTCTCAATCCATGGATCTTCAGGCTTCCCACACATATAGTCCGCATACATACGTCACCATCTGTGCTTATGTTTTAGGCATGGAATGTTACCCTGAGGACTCTTTTTGGCAGATGTTTGGGGTCGTCTGACAACAAAATAAATAAATAATTAAATAAATGCATTCCTTGAATGAGAATAAGGAATGTGTTACCCATCCAGTACGGCCGTCTCTGCTTGAATACAGCCGGACAGCTGTCTGTAAGGGTCGCCACCATTTATAATATTTCCGTTCATAGATTACAGCTGCAGCGGCTATGCTTTTCAGCCATATTGCACTACGGCAAAGTGCTGCTGCAGCCATTTGGTTTTGGCGATGTAGCTCGCAGGGAAATGTCTTGCGAGCTACACGCCGGAACCCGTTTTGTGTGCATACCGGCCAACCTTGTGTGCCACGTATGCTTTGCGATACCTACAACTAAATCTGTTAGTGTAAATAGAGTCACACATGAAATCTGTTGTTAGTACCAGGAATACATTCATCCCATGTGGGACAACTCGAACATTGGGTATTTAACTTTTTTCTACACCCAGAGTTACATAGGTAGCCATGGCTATGTGTATGGACTACGGCGTGTGCCAGACCTAGGATACTTGGGTCGGGACAACATACAGGATGGGTCCCGAGGGGGGGAGTGGAGGGGGGCAATGTGTGGTGGTGTGGTAGCTATGGGCCAGTAACCAGGGTAGGAATGGTGGCTGCATGCATGTAGGGGTAGGGGGAAGCAGAACTGTGGGTAATGAATGCATGGGTCGGGGATGGGCTGGGTTGGATGGGCCTGTACTGCTCCGCCCGCCTAGTGGGTGGGGGAGAGTGGTATGTGATGTCAACATGTGTAACATAACAGAGGGCTAATGTAAATCCCTATTTCAATGACACACGTACAATGCAATGAGCTTGATAATGTATTGCAGGGCAGACGTGTTTGGCTGGATGGGGGTATGCCAATTCATACGTGATTTATATTGTTTAGGGCCTCTCAAGCCCATTAATGGTGCATGTGGACATATATGTTTCTGTTCATCTATCATTGCTATCTAGAGATTTCTGGCTATATATACCTCTGTGGGTATATATATTTGCTTACATGTTTCTAACTATGTCCATATATACCTACGGAGGCATATATCTGCGTACATATATGTAACTTGCTGTGTATATGTGGACATATAGATATGTTGTATCCATTTAGATAGTAATATATTTGCACACATACGTCCATCTAGCTGTAGGTATACATTTTCTGTACTGTTGCATGACTGGGCTGGGGATATGTTTCTGACAACATACAATTTATGCATATCTGGCATGGCTTAGTAGTAAATCATTTTGTGTATGGTGTTCATGGTCCTAGGTTCCGGCCTTGCAGAAGCTGTTTGTTTTGTTGATGGGCAGAACACCGACCATTGGATATGGTGTGCTTAAGGCACTTTAAAGCGGTTGTAAGTGGGTTTGTGTGGAGGTAAGCACTGCTAACTTCCAGTCACAGTGTCTTCCACCCAGTTAACTTCTCCTTTGCTTAATCTGTGTCGGCAGTGCTTAATCCCCCGCAAACGCACTTGCACATGCTTAGTAGTGCTTACATATGCTTACTACAGCTTATATGTGCTTACGCCTGCTTACTGCTGCCTTATTCATTATGATACTGACTCTTCACATGTGCATTTCCTGCAATACTCCTGTTCATAAAAATGTGTGTTATTTAGTGGGTTTTGCATTACAAATATTGCTTATACCATACTTTGCCATGTAAAATAGACTGTGCTATGGCGGGACTCGAACTGGGAATGCCTGCTCGTTAGGCGAACGCTCTGCCCATTGCACTATTGCTGACATGCTTCATTTGTATATATCATCCTTGTTATCATCTTAAGCCTTTTAGGCTGCTTTCACCGTGGCTAACTAATGGGCACACCCGCGCACCTACGGTTAGCTGTACTCGGAGCTTTAGACGCCAATACAGGGGTTTCGTCTTTTGATCTTTATGTCCTGTTGCTGTTGTACACATGGGGGATTGTTGGTGGGGATATGTGGACACCTGTGAGTGATATTGCTCATTTATTTCCACTTTCTGCTGTTCAACATTGCAGGGGCATGTTTATTCTGAGGGCTCTGCTCTCAGACACGCGCCCTGCACTTGTACACGCTCCGTGTAAGCCTGGGAGCATGGGTGGCGCGTCATCATTACTATGCATGGCACGCTGCTGTCCTGCTCCTAAGCGGCTGCTACCATGCAGGACTAGACTAGTCCTGCATGGAAGATTAGTAAATCTGGGGGTTAGTCTAAGTCCTGGAATAGCTGGACTGAGTGACCAAAAAATGCAGTTTTACATATACCAAGTCCAAGATTGCTATTTCTCAAAATATTCCCTTTTCATCAAGATATGGAGTTGATATAAATAAGTTTGGGATGGGGGGCTTGCCCCATGCAAAAAAAAAAAAAAAAAAACACCTTAAAAGTGAACAGCAATTTTGATACTTGCTGTTCTGCTGTAGTTTCAGACTTTTCTTTTTAATTCAAGGGCTCACACTTAAGAGTACTTACCTGTACCAGTGGAAACTGATAAAGACCTTGAAAACTTTTAACCAGGCCTGCACTACTGGGAAAGGATTAAGAATGGAGTTACAAGAATGGTGGAATGGAGCCAAATAGAAGAAGAAAAAAAATGGAGAACAAAAGTAGGAAACCATGTGGTTAAAGAAAAGAGCCAGGGAAACAGTGAAGGTAAAGAAGTGGGAAGCATGGGGAAAAACGAGAACACAATGAGAAAAACACTTCAAGGAGACATGGAAAGGGACAACAAGTGAAATCAGGAAAGATAAAGCCAGGAAGGAAGGGGAAATGGTAGGAGGAGTGAGACAAGGGAGAGAGGGAAAATGGGTTTGTTGGAACAGAGTTTAGCAGGCTAATCAGTGAAGAAAGGAAAATATCAGAAGACACAAAACAAGTCAAGGCACTAACAAATTGTTTTTCCATCTATATAAGACAAAATGTGTAGGAGGATGGGTCTATTGAGTATGACTGAACACCCCTAATGTTGAATGTAAAACACTGACAAAATAAGCTTGATCATACACAATAACGAAAAATAAAACAATACTATCAAAAGAGGAAAACTGTTTCCTCAAGGAAAAAGAAGTTTACTGCTGCTAATACTAATTCTGTTTTCAAAGTGCAACTATTTTGTTTAGAAAAAGGTGGTCACTGTGCTACAGAATTTGAAGGCAGTGTTAGTAGCACAACAGATAGTATACTTGCTGAAAAATGTAATTTTAAACAAAAATAAGACTTTGAACACTAATGGATACTCCTTTATTAACACTGTATCTTGGTAGTGCAAATTCCTGGACAACATGACAACACAAAAGAAAAACTGGAATCTCTCTGTTCATGCTCCATAGCATCATGTAGTGTAATGGTGACAAATGTTTAATTTTACTTGGTGTTCTGAGCATGTGTTTAGCACAGCACCCACGATGGAAACAGAAACAGTTATAGTGTAAAGGATCTGTGTGTGAACCAGTGATTATGGAATATGCATATAAAAGACCACCTGTGTAATTCAGAAAAAAATCACCACTTATGGTAATTGCCTATTTTAAGTCAATCAATTACTGCGATGGTGAGAAAATGCAATTCAGAGACAGCTATGTCCACAATGAAAAATATGTCATTATTGGGTTATTAGCACTTTCCATGACACTTAACCTCTACAACTCCAGTGACACAGTGCACATCTCCCCGCACCTATTTAACATGTCTGCCTCACTTAATTTCTCTTTCAAATACTTTCATACCCATAGCTCTTCCCCTTACCTCTATGAACTGCATAGACTTTTCTCCAGACTAAAGACCCTTACAGTCCACTGCCTCACACACATCAAACTCCAATCTGACATTCACTCAAACCCTGGCCCTGCACACTCCACCACCACAAACTCTATTCATTCACCAGATTCAACTGTTATTATCTCCCTTCCTCCACTCCACTGACAATACTCTGACCTACTTGTGGTAAAATGTAACATCATAAGCCTCCTTAATAAAGTTCATAAGTTCCATGCTGATATTGCCCACTACTCTCCAGACATAGCTATAATCACTGAAACTTGACTCAAGCTCCATATAAAATGCATAGAATTACTTCCTCCTGGTTATAATGTCATAAGAAAGGACAGATTATCCAAATGTGGTGGCGACATTGCTATAATGTTCAAAGACAGCCTTAATTTAGTTCAACTTAATACACTCCTCCTCACTTCCCTTCAGCAGAAATCTTAACAACACGGCTAGACATTAATACCCATAAATCCATTATATTTATAGCCATCTACCTCCCCCTGATAATAACCTCACATATAATGAAAACATCCTGGAATGGGCCTCCTCCTCTTTTTCTCAAGAAACTATTATACTTGGTGATTTTAACCTTGACTGGCTCACCTGCTTTTCTTCCTCTCCCACCAACTTTATTAACTTATTTGGCTTTTGTCAATATATCACTCATCCCACCCATATAGACAAGGTCTCCAACCACATTCTACCCTGGACTGGATTCTAATAAACAAATCTAACAATAGTTATGTCAGTGGTTGTCTCCCAGATTCCCTAAGTGATCACCACCCAACATATCTTATCAGAAAACATACTCATAGTACTAAAAATATTACATTTCACTATGCACACAATAAGAATCAGTTTCCCCCCACTTTATTTAACAGACTTTTAAAAGATTATGACTGGTAACCTCTAAAAACTCTTCAATTAGATCTTGCAGTACAGTATTTCAATACTGCTTTCCTTCAGGTACTTAACAACCTTGCTCCACTCAGGAAAGTTTGTGCTAAATTTTAACAACTTCCATATTTATCCAAAGAAACTATTCTTCTACTTAAGCAAAGAGACAAAGCCTGGACTCTTTATTGCAAAAAACAAAACAATACAAACTACACCTCCTTTCAGCCACTCCGAAATCAAGTAAAAAAACAAATTGGACAAGACAAAAAAAATGCTTTCAAACATGTCAACTGAGATACCAAAATAACCTCCAAAGATTCTGGCAAACAATTAACCTCCTTCTCAACCCTGGGACACCTACCACTCCATCCCCTACAAGAAACCGCCATATATACTGTATAGCTACCCAATTCAATACCTACTTTATCACCTCAATAACCACATTACTTAACAATACAAAAATTCACCACTCTCCATACCTCCTCCTTCTTGTCTGAACACTCCTCCTTTCTCTCTTAAACCAATCCAAACCAGTTATACACAAAATCTTCTAAGTGAAATAAAAACCTACTCTTTCAGCAGATCAGTTGCCAGGTGAATTTCTAAAACTCTCTGCTTCATCCATCTTGTATCCTATATCTATACTTATTAACCACTCAATCTCTGAACAGAACGTTCCTTTTCTCTGGAAAATATCCCATGTATTACCCCTTCACAAGGGAGGTTCATCCACAGATCTATCCAAGTATAGATCTATAGCCATCCTTTCCCCACCAGCCAAAATCTTAGAAAAATGTATACATAAACAAACATTACACTAAATGCAATAACTCGCAACTGCAACCAATGTGGGTTTATAGCTAATACAAATAGCTTTACACATCTAGATACACACTTAACATATGAATTTAACCATTATACTGATTGTAAGTCAAGGAACCTAGTTTATTTAGCTATCTGCCAAAAATGTAACAGCTTTTATGTGGGAAAGACGAACAGGACCGTGAGAGAGAGAGAATTAGAGAGCATATTTATACCATTAATAAGGAGAATGAAGGAAACACAATAGCTAGACATATAATCCATAATGATACTACACATAGTTTTAAGTTTTTAGTTCTTGAGTTAATATATTCCACAGTGAGATTAGGTGACATTAGAAATCATACTGGAAAAGAAGAAGGGAAATGGATTATTAAATTACAGGCTGATAGGGGACATGGGTTGAATGAGAGGGTTTCCCTGACACCATTCTTTATGGACCGTGCATTGAAGCATTAAGTTTCTCCTACTTAGTATATATTTTTCATTTGGTTTTAAAGTACAGACGTATTTATATAAGATATACATGCACATATATTCCCTGTATTAGGATGCATTTGTTGTTTTTTAGATGCTTTTTATAACTTTGATGATTAGGATATACACATTGGTATATGTATGCACTGGCACTTTAAAGTTCTTATACTGTGTTTTTTCACACTGTGTTTTTATTGGTTGTTTTATATGAGAATGAGTATTTAAATGGTTTCTTACACATTTAATTTGAGAGTCTGATGAAGCGTTCTTGGGAACGCGAAAGCACTTACTTTGTGACAATAAACTGAGCTTTATATTATTCATCTGCTTCGATTGTCATGGTGTACCTTCTATCCTTTTTTTTTGGTAAACATTAGACTAACTCCTGAAGAACAACCTTTTATCAGATACTCAGCATGGCTTTTGCTCCAAACATAGTACAAATACTGCTCTAATAAGTTTCACCAATACCATAAATCTCCTCAAAAATGAAAAGCAATTTGTCTCTGCCACCTTCCTTGATATGTCAAAAGCCTTTGACACCGTCTGTCATCAACTGCTTCTTAACAAACTTGCCACATTCAATTTTAGCACTGAAACTTTATGCTGGTTTCATAGTTATCTCTCTAATCATAAACAAGCCACCTTTTGGGATAATAAACTCTCTCCCTTACTACCCATTGCTGTTGGTGTCTCACCAGGTTCTATTCTTGGCCCACTTCTCTTCATTATTTGTACTAATGACCTTTGCTCTGCAGCTAATCCCACCTCAATCAGTCAATATGCAGATGATTCTTCTCTTATCTGCTCCGTCTTCCCTTATCTGCTCTGCCCCTAGCCTGAATGAGTGCCAAAATAAAACTCAGAACACCCTGCATAGTATTAAGAAATACTTATCAGAACATCAACTCATTTTAAATCCTAACAAAACCAAGCTTATGGTCTTTTCCAGTTCCTCCATAAAAAATAAAGAAACTCCACATTCTATCTGTTCCTCCAGTGGCACAATTATTGAACCCATAGAACAAACAAAACTTCTCGGTGTTACTATAGACAATAGCCTAAAGTTTGATGGTCACATAGGTTCATAGGTAGGTGCTAGGCTATCTGCCCAAGGGCATTTATAAGCCTAGCCAGAGTGTGTCAGCTTTTGCTGCCCCATTGATTAATTAACTGAGACTCTGTCAAGAAGAGCCAATGAAGTGATCCCAGGGGTGTATTTTCTGTTACCCATCTACTCGTCATAGCTTTAACAATCAAAAAAGTCCATATTAAACTTGGTGCTCTTTATCGGGCTAAATCATATCTCACCAATCATGCCAGACTCATCACAGCTAGGACTCATCTTTTATCTACACTACTTCACTGTTCACAGATTTTCACGAACCTTTGTAAATCAGACTTAAATAACCTTGTGGAAAACCTCACACATAGATCACAGCATTGCACTGCTCTAAATCAGACTTAAATAACCTTGAGTCTTGCTATAATAAAATGGCTAAATTTGTGGAAAACCTCACACATAGATCACAGCATTGCACTGCTCTACAACACCTTGGCTGGATTGAACTCTCACACTTACTCTTAATCAGTTAATAGTTGCTCACTCTGTTATCCATAAACCAGACCACTGTCCAGCCCTATCTGACCTTGTTGAACCCTATACTAATCTGTCCTCACTTTGGTCAGCTGATAAATTACTGCTCAACATTAGCAAATCTCATAACTTTCATGGTGAGTCACTATATAACCATTCAGTATCTAAAGCTTGGAATTCACTTCCTCAGCATATTTTATCCTGTCCTGATACTCATAACTTCAAATGGCACTTACTAGAATACTACTATAACCACAGATTATGTTCTTGCGCTTCCTCTGGCTAAGTTATCTCCTCTCTGTTCTTCTGTCATTCTGTCATTTCTGTTATTTCTGTTATTTTTCCTTCTCTTATGTCCAGACTGAGTAGCCTATGAATGACATCATCTGTCAATTCCTACATTAAAAAAAAAAGTCTTACTAATACTACCATGTAATTAGAGTTGTATTGATATTTACTTTTTGACTTTTTTCTTATCTTGTCATATCTGTAACATGTTTATTTTATCAATGTTTGTAACTTTACCTACAGTATTTGTACATTGTGTGTATTTTCATCTTAACTCTTGCAACAATTGCTTGGGAGCTTTTCTCCATGGGTCTCCACTGAAAATGGGCTACTTGCTCAGTCGAACACTACCCAGTAAACAAATGCAAATAAATAAATAAACAAGCATCAGAATGGAAAAGGCACTTTCCTCATGCTAAGACACTAACACATTAAAACAGACACCCATGTGAACAAACACACACACACACACACACACACACACACACACACACACACACACACACACACACACACACACACACACACACACACACACACACACACACACACACACACACACACACACACACACTTTCTCCTGCAGCTTCATTCATACCCCTACAGGCTCATACACACACACACACACACACTCAAGCACACAAACACACACTTGTGCAGGTTCATTCATGCCCCTACAGACACACAAATATGTACACACACACACACACACACACACACACACACACACACACACACACACACACACACACACACACACACACACACACACACATAAATCCACATACACTCACACACCCAACTCCCACATCTTCTTTAAAATTATGAATGACATCCATGTTTTTATGGCAGTCATTTTTTCCTTCAGCAGTAAAATGTTACACTGCCAAACAATTCACTGCATCACTCAGCAGTGTAAACTGGGAACTTCTGAAATTTCCAGTGGAGAGCAAATGGCTAATTAACATAAACTACTTCTCCAGACAGCTGCATTATCATGTAGCTCTGCCAGTGAGACCACTCGCCGTGCTGAGGCCACCATTGCTGGCCATTCCATTACATACAAGTCCTTTATTTTTATGCTACAAAACATTTACATTGCTACAGATATTACATAACACTGCTTACCTTCTCCAAATGTATATACCATTAAAGCACATCAAATGTAAAAAAAGAAAAAGGATAACAACATTTAACACATTTTTGTAATCCTTTCACAACTTTCCAATTCAGCACAAGTCCTTCTGACAGTCTAGTTTGACCAACCTATTCTCCTTCTGTGGACACACTCAATATAACCAGCAGCTGATCCACTAATAGCAAACATCTGACCTTTTTTGTATGTACCTCCTTCTGTCTGTCCTTCTCTTTTTTTCTTAAACACAGAACATGATTTTGCTGGCCATCTCTCTTCCCTTCTCCTCGGATTCTGTTGACTACCTTTCCTTTTTCTCTCTGAGTTCTTTCAAACCACACTTGCCCATAATTTTTCAGCTCTGCATCTGCCACTTCTTGCTCGAAGAAAGTTTTAGTTCACAATAGAAAAAAATAAATAAATACTGCTGGATAAAGCAATTTGAAGCACAAGTTCATTTGTCTGATTCTGCCATATGACACATATGGCTCCATATCGAAATCTCGAGAATCGCTTTGCCAAGTCTGGAAGTGCCAGGGAAAAAAATACCAAAACATATAGAAGACGAGTGAATATCAAAATCAATCTTCTCCTTTAAACTTTTTTTTCAGGGGGTCAAGCCCCCCTGCACCCCAACCCAAACTTATATATATCAACTCTGAGAAAGCTATACATTGGTAAAAAAGGAAATATTCTGAGAGATGACAATCTCAGAGTGACTATATTTATGTCTGGATTTTCAATCATTTGATCTCCACATCTTAGGACTTCTAGTTTTAAGTTTTGGGAAATGACAGTATCAGCCAGTCTAATTACAATTAAAATACTTCAACATTTTCACCTTTAGCTTGAACAATTCTTTAGAAGCAAATGGTTTCACCTAAAATATTTCTTTTTGGTATAAAATATTAAAATAATTTACTTATTACTGACTCATTTCTAACACTCTGGCCCTGAGAAAACCAAAATGATCTGTATATTTCTTCACCGCCTTGTCCATAGCATAGAACAAAGTTCAGCTGGATTTCTTCTCTTCACTTTTATCTGACCTGATTCTTATTCTGAAACGTGAACCACTCACTTTCAAAACTAACAATTACAGAGGGCTAAATTTAGTCATATTTGATAGAAATTAGATTTTCTATGGCTAAACAGCTGATATTCAGTAAAATGACCACTATGCAAGGTAAAACAACTATTACTTGGTATAAAACAGTTTACTCTGAGATTGGTGGCATTCACCTGATTCCTTGTCATGTCTTTTTGGTCTGTAATGGTATTTTCAGTATTTCCTTTTGGAAACTATTCAGGTTCTGAACTATGTCAAAATGCTCACCTTTGGTTACCCAGTCATCTTTGTAAGTAATGTAAACAATATCAGGATAGATCAGCTTTGAAGTAAAACAGCACCTTTTAATGGCACACAAAATGGCAGCACAGCAAGAAGGATGATCACAGCTTTATCTGTTATAGCAAACACACCAACAACTGGAAAACCAGAATCAATGCGTTGCGGAGTACATCACGTCTTAAAGTTAAAGTACTTATATCCATATTCACAGTATATACACACTCACACAAAACATTTATATACAGTATATGGAGAAGGATGTAAAAGTAAGAGAAGAGATAGAAAGAGGAGCGATTTAGAAGCTGTGGCACACAAACAAACATAAAACACAAAGACTGATGAGGTGAAGTGCTGACACACTTGGATGGTGGCATACAGACAAAAGTAGGGCATTGATGATGGTGACGAATGAACAACAAATAGGGGAGGGAGGAAAAGGAGATGACACACAAGGAAGTAGAACACCAGAAAGGTGGGTAGGTTGGGTATAACCTTCCTTTTTCCATGCTGCCTGGCCAGGACCTAGGGACAGGTCAATCAATGCCGTCACCACTCTCCTCACTGAGCACCACTTAAACTGGTGAAGGCAGAGCCATGGAGCATCTGATTTTTTCAAATCATACAAGTACCCTCTCCAGGTGGTTAATTCTGGCTTTTAGCTGCTGGTCCACAAAAACCCACTTGCATGGCACACTATGCACCCCTAGCAGTGACACTGGAGAGAACAACAGCACACCCCTCTTAACTAACCATCAGAGGTTTCAGAAAATGCAGGCCTGGAGCCAGATAGACTGCTGGCAGGAGATGCCTGGTCCTGATAAGGGTGTTTTTAACTGAGCCATATGACCGACACAGCCAGAAAGTAGATGTCCATAAAATGAAAGCATAAATGGAGAGAAATAAAACAACAAACATGAAAACAAATGCAAAAAAGAAACATACTAAGAAAGAGGTGGAGAGAGAAAAACTCTCACACATGACCTATCAAAAGGCTATGTACTAAACTAGCAGTAAATATGCTACTATGACACATCAGATACTCCTGCCTACCTGTATTATCCCAAGGCCGAATGGAAGGATATGCAGACATGCACAGTGTCACAGGTCCCACTCTCATTACTGTGTGAGCAGGTGTATATGATGACATGATAGCATAGTACTGTTGTGTGGCACAAGTCATGACCACTATGTGATTTACCATCTTTGCAGACCCCCTCCCAGAAAGCACCATCCAGGGATGCAGTACACATCAGACTGAATAAAGTGGCCATAGAAATACAAACGTGTATGTCAAGGGAAAATATGACTAAAAGTGACAGCTGTTGGACGGAACTATGGGAAATGTGGTGTCAATGGGAATGCAGCTACAAATCAGTGGGGAATGCTATGCAAAAATCCCCTAAAATGCTACCCCACACAAAGACACAACCCACCATACTTGCCCATCCGGGAAGCCCACACACATTCACCCCACCCTTTACGCAAACACTAACTCCCAAAAAATATGTATATCTCAAGTTACACAGTGCACAAGTCATGCACTTAACAACACATCAGGTCAATTATCTGTAACTGCAGAACAGTAGGAAAAAAAGGTCCATATCAGTCGTAACACATACCTTTGTAACCTATTGCTGTGTTATGTCTCCTGCTTGTGGGTATATGAAGAACAATTCCTATAAATACAATGTTTTGGTTGTCCTGTCCTACCGGATGCTACATCATAATACAGTTATACCTAAAGAGTTTTATGGCACCAGTAACTTCTAATTTGACTTACTATTCACAAACATTGCATAACTTTTCATGATAATTAGAATTACTTCACTGGTAGAATATAATATGTAGTACTGCAACAAAATACTACCACTTTTGCAGGTACAGACTCTGGCAGCATACATACATAGCAGGTGGTTACATTAATGAATAGCACAAAATGTCACTAAATCATAAACACTTATTCTCCTGGGGAGCCACACCATTATCTTCTGAAAAAGGAGGGAGACAAATTACAGAACAGCGAGGATATTGAAATTATTTACAATACATCTCAGGGGCCCTTGCTCTAACCTCTACTTCCAATGTGCTAAGAAGCTCAGGATAACACCTCTGCAGGTCACTGAGGTGGTGCCAGCACTGCTATTTGCAGCACTCTGTTAGCCATCCATTTGATAGTGGGGACCCTCACAGTAGTCCCCATTTACGTGCTTCTGGTGGTCCATATGCAGCAAGTATAGGAAGATTTTACTTTTCTTGCTGCATCACCTGGTACTCTTCCAACATCAGTGCCCTTGGAAGCTATGGTCATTCTCCATGTCCCATTCCATAGCACTATGGTAGCACACTCATGGCCATGCATTTTGACACTGACAGCATGTGACATACAACATCAGGCAACTAGTTAGTATCATCACTCACAGTTGCTTAGTTCACAAATGAATTGCATGACTCAGTGGTGCTAAAGTGTGAACACTGGCTTCTGTAGGCTACAGAAGTAAGTAATATTTCCTCAAATCCCCACCTATGCATGCTCAATGCATTTCATACATGCTCATGCAAGTTCATGTATGTGAATGAGCCTCTCAGTGTGGCACTGGTCAGTGTCTCAATGAGGTAAATGTGAGATTCAGTCACATTCACTATATTGTGCTTCATTAGCATGACTGTGGCACTAGATGCTTTGAAACTGCACAATATAACCTACTGCATATGCCATGGCCTCATCAGGGTCTATATCAAGTTGTTGAAGTATGACAACTTTGAACGTTATATGGTTGATACCATATGTTCGAAGATGTCATACTTCAAATGCAAAAAAAAAAAAAACAAGAACAACTTCCTGACAGTTGTAAGCAGGGGACAAGTCCCCCTGCACCCTCACCCCCCGCTCTTTAAATATACAAATTCCAAGACCATTCTACAGTGCAATAAAGGGAAAATTCACTTTACTGCAATTGTAGTGTGGTCTCAGAGTTGGTATATTTAAAGAGCAAAGGGTGTCGGGGGTGCTGGGGGTGGCTTGCCCCCCTACTTACAACCCTTTACTTTTTTTCTGTTGTTTTTTTTTTTTTTTTATGTGTTCAAAATTCTGTAAGTTCGAACATATAGGTTCGAACATATGGTGATCGAACTTACAGAATTTCAACTACGTGATATAAACCCGCCTTAGCATACTATGAAAGCTTACTAAACACAAACAAACTGAGCAGTTTTCAATATTGCTAAGAAGGAGTTCTAAGTTGCATTGTTGTCTCTGAAGGAGGAGTCTGTGGGAAAAGTGCTGTTATATATAATTGTGGTACCTCAGAACAACCTTAACATTATCCTACTGAAGTGCTTGTTTATGGTGCTGTTTAAAGGAGCAGCAATGATTCAACTGTGCTGAAGAGTGTTACTTTGATTGTCTTCTGCCATAACAGGGTACATGGGGGTTATTTATTTATTTATTTATTTTACATTTATTTATTTTACATTTGTTCACCGGGATAGTCCAACTATGCCAGTGGCCCATTTTCAGCGAAATTCCGAGGTGAAAAGCCCCAAGAATACAACAAAATTTCATAACAGATTAAAAAAAATGAAATAGTAATTAAGTCAACAGATATTTTAATATACAGATTAAACAGTAATTAAAAAAAAATTAGACATTAAGCATTATAATAGGATTGATAATAAGTTGATGCAGTTACAATGTATACAGACTTCTACAGTGTTACCAGTTTTGGTAAATGCAAGCTATGCTTCTTCAGCAGAGAGTTTAAGGTGCAAATCATAGTAGTGGAAGAAGAGATTTAGCAGAAGATTAATAATTCATATCAACCTCCATGCATTCACTCAAACCATAGTCAACCCCAAATGTACAGTAGTAGACTCCTGAAGTGATCATAAGTGATCCTCCAACCTCCTGAACAAACAGCTATTAACAAACAGCACAACCCCACAACAAGAAAATTAGAAAAAAAAAGACCTTGATCCTGCTAAACTTCAACTGGAGCTTAAACTTAATTGCAACTATACTAAATTATAGCAAAGCATTAGAGGAAGCTGTACTTTATTTTAACAACAAATTTATTATGAAATAGACCTACATGCTCCTGCTGCCCTAATAAGAACAACAAATAAAACGCGCGAACTGGCTTTCCAGAGAGGAATACAAAAACAAAATTAACAGTGAAAATAATGGGCTACCCTGGCTTATACCAAAAAAATCCCCAATCACAATAAATATAGACATGCACGGAAATGAACAAAAGACTTTTGTCCTACTGATAAAAAACACTACTACTGTAGGCTACAGATGAGCCACTTACTGCCCTACTGTCCTTTACACCATTAATACAACAACCACACCAACACCTTGTCTGCCCTTCCCTAGATTCCAAGGCTTTTGACATGGTGGACCATCAAACAATGATTACAACCCTGCAAACTCTCAGTCTACATCCCAGTGCCCTCTCTGGTTTAATTCTATCTTTAAATGACAGGCAACAAGCAGTCCTCTGGCAGAATAAGCTCTCAAATCTATCAAATCTATTTTGCGAGTTCCACAAGGCTCCATACTAGTTAGGTAATATGCAGAGTGGGGAGAAAGAAGTTAGGAGGATAATTCATAAAAGGTATCAGTTAAGGCAAAGTGAAGAGAGAGGAGAGATAAAGTTATCCAGGAGTAATACAGCAGCCAAGCCAATTCTTGTTTAGATGCTCTTTAAGAAGGAGTTTGAATTTGGAGGTAGTAGGGGAATTTAGAATATATTGGAGAATGCTGTTCCAAATTTTCGCAATTTGATTTGCAAATAAGGAGTCACCAAAAGTGTTGCAGGATTTCTTAGGTTTTAGAAGTAATTTCTTGGATGAGCGGAGGGCACGGGTTGTGTTGCAAGATTGTACTAAGGTTCATTAGTACTGGACAGGCTTCTGGTTGGTGTATGATGTTGTAAGTAATTGTGAGTTGGTTAAAAGAAAGTAGGTTTGGTAGCTCCAGCCACTGTAACTGTTTAAGGGCTGTACAGTGGTGGGTTCTATTTTGTAGGCTAGCTGCAAAGCAAGCTACTTTATGGTAGCATAACTCTAATTTGGACAGTTCAGATTTTCTAAGATTAGTAAAGATAGGGGAGGAATATAGTAGAATGGACAGAAGGTGTGGTCTGGCTATGGCTTGTCTAGTCAAGGAGGTGAGGAAAGTTCTTGACCCATACAGGCAGCCAAGTTTGATATGTACCTTTTTATGGCAAGGACTATGTGCTTATCAAATTTTAGGCCACAGTCTGTTGTGGCTCCAAGTAACTTTGTGCTATCTACTGACTCAATTAAAGTGCCAGTGGAGGAGAGGATGTGAAGTGGTGAAGGGGGGGTCTGTGGTTTTATTACTGGAGAATATCATTAGCTTTGTCTTGTTAGGGGTGAGTATGAGTTGTCTTTCTTTAAGGAACTTTTCTATGTCTGAGAAGGCACTCTGGGTCTTAGATAAGAGTTCCGGGAGGGAGAGGGCTGTGCAGATAACAGTGTAGTCATCTGCATCCTGTATGATAGCTGAATGTGGGGATGCCAAACTAAGATTATTTGTAAAGATGAAGAAAAGTATAGTCCCAAGAATAGAGCCTTATGGGACTCCTACAGTAATAGGTAGCAGGGTAGAGATTTCATGTTTCCATATAACTGTTTGTTGGTGGTCAGATAGATAGCTGTGAAACCAGATAATATAAGAAAGTGAGATAGATGATAAATCTTCAAATAGTTTTTTTGTGGGATACAATATCAAATGCTTTTGACTTATCCAAGAAGATGGAAGAGATGAGGTTCTTACTATTTCTATGGTGATTTATGAAGTCACTATGAACTATGGTTACTATGAAGTTGCAGGCTATCTTCCACTGTATGTACAATTGTTCTGTCTCTTGGTATAATCCATGCATACCTGTAGCCCAAGTACAGACTGTTCAGTGTTTAGAGATGTAACAGTTGTCTGAGGGCTTGTGCAGTGTAAATTTCAACATAAGCTGTCATACTACTGCCTTGTGTTATGCCTGTTGGTGTGGAGGAGGGAATGTTTGATTTACATATTAACTAAGCTGGGCACCAAACACATGCCACATGCCATTAAGTCAAAAGGTTTATGCAAGTCACTGCAAGTGGACAGTCCTGTGGATTTTGTGTTTGTCAGTGGGGGGGGGGTTGGTAACAGATAGCCCTGTAAGAGGAAAAGTACACACTGTGGACCTTTATGCAGCAGCTATGCAGATCCTGTAGTATTACTGTTCCCAACCCACATGTTCCTGGTATGCTGTTCAATCATCTTTGTATGACTTATTCTGTAATGGGTTTGTAAGAGTACACCTGACATGTTTTTGTTGTACCTTACTGTATCACATATCCAAGCACATACTGATTTGGGCCAATTGACATATGGGTAGAAGGTGGGTAGAAGATATGTTTTCTCACTAGCCTATATAGCAGTTATGTTCCTCAGCTGAGGCATTACATGACATCACTATGTGACTTCACATTTGTGTGTTGCTTTTTTTGGGGGGGTGCTGGTAAGAATTATGTAATTATCCACATACTGGGATATCTGTGGACAATTTGGAGCATGTATTTGCTTATGCGGTCTATGGTCTATGCATCTACATATGCAAGCAACAATAATATCTGTGCACCATCTTCCAGGGTACTTGCTGCCATCTACAACATCTATCTAACGGACTATGACTACAGGACTCCTTGCCATGTACATCACATATACATGTGTGCAGCTACCCTTAGTTATGTGAATGTCATATGGTTGTTGCTGGCCCTGCCTTCTAGAGTTTGTAGCTGTGTAGGGCTATGCCATATAGGTCCATAATTTTTTTCACAGATGTATTTCATTTCACTTTCATATAATCATGTCACAATGTGAGAAACAGAGGAAATGCAAGTTCCCCTCATGCAGGTAATTATATCCTGCTACAGGACCTCCATGTCCACCACTGCTGGATTATTGGCCATGAAATATCTGGCTGGGCTTTCCAGGACCATACTTGGTGACTTGGTGGGGTTTGTTGCTAGCATAAATGCTGTTGACAGCCAAAATGGAATATATGATGAAGCCAGACAAAGGGCCACTTTCGTGATCAGTGATGCCAGAACTGGATCGGACTATCTGGCACAGAAACAGAGAGATATGGGTGGCAGTCCACTGACTGAACCACCACTAACAGAGATGGAGGAATTCCTAGTATCTCTGCATGGGGGTCTGGACAGTTCCATAATCCAAGACAGTAATTGATATTGGTGCAGAGATGAGCAAATCACTACACATATCTATCGGTGATGTGTCAGGTGGGTATGTCTTAACATGGAAGCCTATCTTTCACACTAACTCAGTGTGTAGTTTACTAGAATTTGCAACCATGATAATGCCATTTTGCAGGAACATCTGGGATTCAAGTTTGGAGACCAATGGTACAAGTTAGGTTACCTATTATTTTCTTGTACCATTGTATTCCATAGTAGTAATTTATTCACAGGGCTGCAGCAATCATTGAAGGTCATACTTAGTTTGAGTGACCTCTTTTGCTGATTTCAGATGTTGTGTTATCTGGGTCCTCCACCATGGCTATACAGCTGTCTGATATCAGGGAACTGTCTGGCTCTGATGACTATGGCAACCAAAGCTGACATGTTCAGGGGTAATGGTGTTAATAGTGGACATCACCATTGTGATGGCCCCATCCTCACCCCATTCCATGGACACAGTTTCTGTGCCTGTGCAACCCACACCACAAATCCATGATGGCACTCATCGACATGAAAATGCAGAAAGATCTACCTAGAGTCTGACGTCATCACCTGCAGCACAATTCCCACTGGTTAGAACAGGTTCCATAGTGTGAGATAATGACATCACTGGATGGTGTGTCAGAGGTGCTAGGCATGTCCATAACTGCTACTCAGCATTTCTGAAGGGCCATAATACAGGGACAGACAGAGGGACACCAGGATATGCATTGTCAAACTGATTGGGGCAGTACATGGTCTGTAGTATGACCAGTTGGACTGCATGGCTTCCATGTACAATATTGTGAGCATGTAGCACAGGGAGCTTATATGCAGAATGTGCCTCTGTGTAGCCACACACCATGGCCAATTTACTTTCATCTCAAGTGGTCAAGTGTGCTGTAAAGATAGGAAGCCATGGTCAAGAGCACATAGTGCCACCATATTCACTCTGCCACCCAATATTAAAGGAAGTATATTGCAATATGGCTGTATATGTGGATGGTGTTTCTGCCGAGTCCAAATAAGGCATAGGCCACCATTCATATTCATGGAGCACTCAGTCCATTCAGTGTGGTGTGAATCATGCCTTTTAACCTCCCAGGAGAGGATGGCCCATGAATAGCTATATGCGTGATCAGTACATAATTCTCCCATAGGTGCCATGGAACTATCAAGCATATCCCAGCACAGTAATGCAACATCTGCTGGAGCTGTGTCTCAGCACTCACAGACACTCAGACATTTGCAATGCCCATCACCACATAGTTTCATAGTTTCATAGTAGTGTACTAGGCTATCTGCCCTGGGGCATTTAATTATATAGTTGCGCCTCTCTAGTAGTGACACATGTGGGACCCCATTATTTAGTAAACTATACCTCTGTCTAGTAGTGACACTGAGGTGACTCCCAGGGTAAACTTACGATCTCCCATCCATGCATCGAGATTTTTCTTGAACAGTGCCAATGAAGGGCTCTGTCTCACATGAACTGGGATTTTGTTCCAGAGTATGGGTAACCTCTGTGTTATGAATCTATCCCTCCAGCATGTTTTATTCATATTTGTGCAGAGGTTGAAATCTTTAGCTCGCGTGGTTCTGGTGGATCTGGATTTTCTGAGATGGAGCATGTCCATCAGTTCTTGGTTGGACATGGCCCTATATGTTAGGCACAAATCACCTCTGAGCAGGCGGTATGCTACTGAATAGAGCTGGAGTTTCTTTAATCTAGCTGGATAAGGCACATGTTTGAGACCCATGATCCTCTTGGTGAGGTACTTCTGGGGTCTTTCCAGTTGTTGCATGTGCCGGGTGAGATACATCCCAAATGGAGCATTATATTCAATCATGGGCCTGACAAGGGAGGAACATAGAGGTACAATGACCTCCTTTGATCTGGATGAGAATCCCTTCATGATGAGATGGGCAAGGTAGAATGTCTTTCTGACCACTTTGGCAACATGGTTGTCAAAGGAGAGGTCACTAGAGTCCCCAGGTCTCTGATTACTTCTTCCGTACTCAGTGGGTTATTGTCTATGTGATAATTTGTGGGTACTTTGTTTTTCCCAAAGGGATGACTATACATTTTAAGTTTGAGGCCATGATTCCGCACCAGTTGTCCGTTTCAGTGAGACCTTTCTGTAGGATGTGTGTGTCAGCAGGTGAATCAACTATGGCACCCAGTTTGCAGTCATCTGCAAACTTTGTCAGCCATAATCCTCCCATATTTGCTTTCACATCCGAGAAGTAAATGCCGAATAAGAGTGGTCCCAAGACTGAGCCCTGTGGGACACCACTGTGACTGGTTTTGAGTCTGACATGGCTCCAGCAATTTTGACCTTATGGGTTCTGTTTTTTAGCCAGTTTACTACCCATCTTGTGACATATGGATTTACATTTAGGCTGCTGAGCTTGTCTATGATGCCAGAGTGTGGTATCGTGTCAAAGGCTTTAGCCAAGTCCAAGTAGGCAGTGTGGACAGCCTTGCCGATGGCACTAGTGACTGTCTCAAGAAGTCAACCAGGTTTAAGAGGCAGGATCTGCCTTTTACAAAACCGAACTAGGTGGGATCAAGGGTCTGCAGATCTCCAATATCGCCATTTATGAGTTCCATGATGATTCTTTCCATAGCCTTGCAGACCAGGCTGGTCAGACTTATCAGGGTCAGTAGAATTTCCCCCTTTGTGGAGTGGGACCACTGTTGCTGTGCGCCAGTGTTCAGGTACATATCCTGTAGTGAGGCTAAGATTGAATAGCGTTTTTAGGTGCGGGTTTAGTTCATCTTGAAGTTCACGTAACACACAACCGGGGATACCATCGGGTCCCATAGATGCTGTGTTTTTTGCTTTGTTGAGTGCTGATTTCACCTGTATGTCTGAGATGACAGGTAGGTTACATTCAGCAGGGATAATTACTACATCTTTAGGGGGTGAGGGAGGGGAGAAATTTGCACTGAACCTATCTGCCAGAATATTGGCAATGTCGGTAGGGTCAGTGAATTTTTTGTCGTTGTGTACCAACTCAGAGCATATCTCAGAATTTCCTCCCAAGGTTCTGACATAATTGAAGAAGGCCTTGTGATTGTCTTTGGTATCCTTGGCAATCTTTCTCTCAAAGTTGTCTTTAGATGTTTTTATGAGAGAACGTAGTTTTTTACTTGTGCTGATCAGGGAAGCCTTTCCCTTGTGAGATTTGGCTTTGTCCTGCAGTAGCTTCCTTCTTTTGTTGTACAGTTTGTTTATAGCCGGAGTCCACCAAACCGGGTGTTTTCCCTTGGTGGAGAGGGTCTTGGTTTTAGTTGGGATTGCTTGATCCATGCATTCTTGGAGATGTCCGTAGAAGGCTGTTGTGTAGGATTCAGCATTTTGGGATGTGGTTTCCATTAACCCAGTAGGCTTAAAGGATATCATTTCTGACTTAAGGAGTGTAAAGTCAGCTTTTGAAAAATTTTTCACTGTAGTCTTTTGTTCTCTGGGTGGGGTGGGATATGTACATCCAACGTGATCAGTTTATGGTCAGATCTTACTAGTGAGGGGTTTATATCCGGTGTGGAGCATTTGGACCCCATGTTTGTGATAATCAGGTCAAGTATATTATCTCTCCTCGTAGGAGAAGTGACCAGTTGCTCCATAGCATTTGAGTTAATGAATTCCAGGAATCTTTGGGCTAGGGTGTTAGGGCTAGAATAGTGGGCCCAGTCTATGTTGGTAGTTGAAGTCACCCAATATGATGGTGTTTGTTGTGACATTCATATCCTCCAGTGTTTTCAGGAATGCTTGATGGGATTCCTGGGATTGGAAGGGTGTTCTATAACATGCGACCAGTTGTATGGCAGTTTTGCCTATGGTGAGTAAAACTTGTATGGTTTCTGATGCTTCATGGGTAGCCACCAATCGAGAGGTGTAGGTGTCCTTTATGAAAATGGACACTCCCCTCCTTTGTGGTTCGACCTGGAACTTGGGGCCGAAAAGCATGATATGAGGTATAGCCTGGTAGCGCTGGAGTGCTCTCAGGAGCCTTGAACCAGGTTTCAGTTACTGCACAGACATCGATATTCTCCATACTGAGAAGTGCTTCGAGTGTCTGCATCTTGAGATTTAGACTTCTGGCGTTGAGCAGCATTACCCTTAATTTTTTTCCATTTTGTTTTACGGAGGTTGATTTGTCTTTTGAGCATTGCCTAAAAAAGGCACTATGGGGGTGGCAAGAGCCTTGGCCAGTATCCGGAAGCCCAGTGGTGACAGGTGCAAGCCATCCCTTGTGAAGCAATGCAGCTTGTCCAGCATGTCATCCCAGGCTGACAGACATTGGATCCCCCTAGAATGACACCAGTGATTAAGCCAATTGTTAAAACTGATCATTTTGTCTTTGTACTGAGGCATCATTCTTGGTGAAGGCAGGATGCTGCTCAGGGTCAGGGTCATACCAGTCTGGGCTACATAATCGGAGAGCTCCTCAATGTCTCTGTTCATGTAGTCCAGGAGCGTTCAGGTCATTCACACCAGCATGGACAATGACTGCATCATACTTGTACTTGCTTTGGAGTGACCTGAGTGTGTGTGTAATCTGGCGGATCCTAGCTCCCGAGAGGCAGCTGACCGTTACCCTCTCCTTATTCAGCCTGGTAAGTGGGGTGTGTCTGACTATAGAGTCACCTATTACTAATGTCTCTGGCATAGTGTTTTGCCTTAGGGGCTGTGATTGTGTGACACACCTGTTGTTTGAGGTATGTGTTGTAGGTGTTACGTTTTGTGGGGTGTATTTCTGGGTGTCTGCTTTGGAGGCCTCTGTTGTTTTGGTAAGTTTTTATAAGAGCCTCCGAGTATGTCTTTGTGTTCTTATGTGTTTGGTTTGTAGTGGTGGTGGTTTTATGTGTGACCGGTTTTGCTTGGTGTGGGTACCTTCTCCTCCTGTCTGTTCTTGCCAGTCCTGAGTTGAGAGTTCAGCCTCCAGTCTGGCTATATAGTTGCATCTCTCACAAGTATTTCTGTTAGTAGGAAGGAGGAGAGGATTGTCTGTGTACATGAGACAATTGTAACATTGTCTTAAGATTCCCAGATTAACCAGCTGAACAAGAGAGGATGCTAGTGGTCTACCACTCGACATACTAGAATATTATAAGGAGTGCTGTGCCTTTAGGGGAAGTGGGTATTCACAGGGGGTAGTAGATGGCTGTAGTGCTTACTTTTAGTATAAGAGTGCTTATTTTATTATAAGAGTGCTTGCTAAGAAAAGAAGTCCCGAAAACAAGTGCTAATATATACAGCTAAATAGACTGAGTAGAGCTTTCTAAGGGAAAAATTGAAGAGCAGACTTGGCGGAGCCAGAAATAGTTTAAACCTGTATAACATGCGCCCAACCACGCAAAAACACCCTGAGGCGGATTTTTATACAGGGAACTTGAAAAGAGCTAGAAATGGTCCAAAGCAACCAATAATTTACAGCTCAAGTGCTGAGGTCACTTCCCCCAGGGACAGATAGGCTGCTCAAGGCTCCCCACTCCCACTGGTGAGCTCAGAAACTTCCTTCTATCCAAGTAAGGCAATGGCCAACACAGGAACTACACACAGCCCAGAATACAGCAAAGCCTGTATACTGGTCCAAACTAGTCGAGCAAAGGTGGGAAAACAAGGAGTATTTTTTTTTTTTGTTTTTTCAGGAAAGCACACATAAATGCAATTAAGCAAACAGTAAAATCGATTTACACAGGCTAGCACACTTTAGTGGGCAGCCTCAGCAGTTAAATTAACAAAAAAACAGTATTAATCAACCAGAGTCGACCAAAATGCTACTTTTAAGTGCAGATACTTCAGAAATCAGCAGATAGACACAAAACAGTTATAGCTAGTTAAATGAAAGCCAGAGAGGACAATGCAGATAAAAAAAGCCAAAAAATACTTAAATCTGGAAAGTGGTCGCTTCTTTCAGTTCTCTGTTGCCAGGACCCCTCTGCAGGACCACGTGGAGCTCTGCTTGGGTATATAGCCAGAAAAAAATGCCCTGAGGCGGATTTTTATACAGGGAACTTGAAAAGAGCTAGAAATGGTCCAAAGCAACCAATAATTTACAGCTCAAGTGCTGAGGTCACTTCCCCCAGGGACAGATAGGCTGCTCAAGGCTCCCCACTCATATGTATCATATGAGAGAGTTGTGGACACTGCCTGAAACCTCTAGACAAATTATATATTTTATTCTATGTATTATAGATCACCTGACTGTTGATAGACTAGGACCCCTTTTGGTTAATATACTTTTGTTCCTGCTCCCAAGCTGGGGCCTTTATAGCAATATGGGTGTGGTCCATGACCTACAGTACCTAATGGAAATGGGTTATGTCATAAAAGTCCCACATGGTTGGCCTCTCTCTTGTGTAATACATGGAAAATACATACACTTCCTCACATGCTCTAGCATGACAATGAAGAACTGGTGAAGTACTCTTGGGGTGTATGTCTGGGATACACCCAACATGAACCCCACTCATCACTGAAAGGTCCTTTTAGCTATTATTCTCAAAGCTACATATACCTTTGTGGCCCTGACTACCTGACTTCCTTATTCAACAGACCCAATAAAATGTCCTCCTTTCCTCTGACAGACTTTGGATCATTTCACATCTTATTAAACATTTAAGCCCTTGATTGAATCAAAAACCCAACTTGAAAACCTTTAACTATCTCTCTCACCACCCCTTTATCAAGAAAACATGTGAGTAACTTATTGAGTACTTGTGCTCTAATAGAGGAGTGCATTGACCAGTTTCCTGGACCCTTTCTGAAAGGGTTTCCCTGCCCTAAATTCTGTCTGTCTGTCCCTCCCTCTCCAACCTGCATCACTGGCCTCATTCCCCTTTGAAGCTCAGTGCAAGAGCCTCACCCTTTTCCTACCTGTTCATCCTCCTTATACCAACATTTTACTCCACTGTGTTGACTGGCACAAATGGAGCACACATGAGCAAAACAACACATGGGCCAAGAGTACCTCCCTATGTTAAATACCCAACATGTCAGTCTGCCTTCTGCACTTTCAGCTTGACCCCCCTGATTTGCTGCACACAGCCTATTGCTCATAGTAGATAACAGTGTATAAGCGTGTCACACCTCCCACTTCAAGGATTTGTCCACTACCTTCTACTTACTAAATTTCTGTTCATACCATAGCCAGCAAATACCAACCCTCAATATCTGAACTTCCCTTATCAAAATAAAGCTCAGTGTTCTATGCATTTAGAATCTTTAATTTAATCCAAAAGCAATATTAACATATAAAAGCATTTTCAGCTCAGTTTCATCAGGTAAATTTGAAAGCATCCTAAAACACCCTCATGCTATAAATATAGAGAAAAATCACGTTAGATGATGTCACAAACTTACAAAATCCAGAGTTTTAAACCCTTGTCTTAATACAGGTTTTAAAGAGTCAGTATCATTTAAACCTGGCAGTCTATCTTCCTCTAATTCAAGAATCCATTTAAATTCTAGTTTTTCAGTATAATTTATATCAACACCTCTAGGGTTTGGATGTATAACACAATTGCACATCCTTTATCTCTTTTTACATGTTCTCATTTCAAATAAAATACACCAACAGCAGCAAAGTCCATTGGGGTTCCTTCTCTACAACCATTGCCATGCGAAATACAAAGCCTAGCATGCGGGACTATATTACGTGATTGAACAGTGAAATGTTCGAACATGTAATAATCAAACCCTAAATGTTGAACCGTCGGAATGTAGAACGGTTCAATGGAGATCTCCGTACAATGCAGACATGAAAGTTTTCCATTGTCTGCACTGTAGTGTGATCTTGGTGTTGGTATATTTAAGTAGTGGGGGGTGTGATGGGCACCCCCCCATGTGGGGGGTGCATGGGGGCTTGCCCCCCTGCTTAGAGCATTTTTATGGTTTGTTTGGGTGTTTTTATGTTTTTTTCTTTGCCATTCGACATTACGGTGTTTCGACATTTAGGGGTTGATTATTACATGTTCAAACATTTGACTGTTTGATCACATAATATAAATGCTAGCATGCAGTTATCCCAAGACATAACCTTAAATCTAGGTACTCATTTCCTTCCAAGATCTGTTAATACTGCTGGCAGGTCTTTTGATCCTGGGTTATCAGCCTTGGCTGTTCATTATAACCCATCAGAATCTACCAAATCAAAGATATCAACAAACTCTCTTCATCAAATCTTCTCCTTCATAGACAGGGAGACATGTGGGGGAAAATATATCCATCTATGTCAATACAGGTATAGATATAGATATAGATATACAGATACTGGTTCATCCACCTAAGATATTTTGTATATTATCCATGCCTGCACTCTGTTGTTCTTCCTCTGACTTCTGTAGGCCTCTCACTAACTGACCTACCAAATCTATAAAATTGGCAACCAAGCCCATAACATCAGCATTACTATGCATCTGATCCACTGCTACAGAGCCTTTCTGGCCTACATGGAGAAACTCCTGTAGTCTCAACATACCTTCTACATCAATGTCTTGCAGAATACCGTACAAATAATCCTCAGTCTGCACACTTGACTGAATGGACCAAATCAACCCTCCATCTAAGTCTTGTGTAAACCCTGGCTCCATCACTGAAGTCATGGAATTAACAAGAGTTGCCCTCCACAGATTGAACCTCTGCTGGTGATTCCACCTCTGTAGACCTTCACCATGTCCTCACCCTTTTATCCTCCCTCTACTCTCCATCTTGCTTGTTACTGTCATCTGGGTCTCCGTGCTTCCTGCAACCCCTCTGCTGCCTGGGTGACTTACCTTCCAAAGGAGCCCGCAATCCCACCTGACCAACTGCTTCATGGAAAAAGGCCTTTGCCTGGGACAAAACTGCCTGCCACTTCTTCAGCAATTCTTCAGTATTCAGCATCCTATAGAAACACAAAAAGACTATAAATATATAATGTATGCATTATCAGCATCACTCTCACAGCATAAATCTCCTTTGAATTTAAATTGTACCTAGTTATAAAATCCAATAAATACCATCTTCCCTACCTGTCTTATTAAACCTTACCCTTCCCAAACTCCCCAACAATGTTCCATCCCCTTTGCAACTGTACCTTCCAGTCAAATGGGGGAGATGAAAAATTGGGGGTTGAGGCAAGAGAGGTAAAATGGCAACTTAGATTAAATGCCACAGTAGCTCCAGGACTTAATATGCTATTTCACTGATACCAATATTAAAACAAAAGGACTTTGGTTGTATAGAAAAAAGAAAATAAGTATTGACTAATTTGTTTATTTGCACATGTTGAATATGTACAGCAACAATTTAAAAAACATGTTTTATATATGAATTTCTTGTAAAAAATATTTTGGTTTGTTATATACAAATGAACATTTAAATGTATTGTGTTGTATGTCTTTAAATAAGATGAAGTATTTAATTGGATGCCTATCTTATACTGGGCTACTTAAGGAAAGTGTTAGATGTATTGTAATTGACTCTGAAGAAGCCTGTTATATGTAAGGTGAAAGCACTAAGTGTTGTGCTATTAAACAAGTATTTTAGTATTTGTTTGCTTCCTGTGGCTGGAATATTTATTTTCATTTTAAACTACTGCATTCTGCCTGAAAATCCATCTTTACCATGCGAAAAACATCCACTGAAATTTCTGGGAATTCCACTCTTCCTGTACTGATTCAAAGGCATTCATTTTCACTCATTCCGAGTGAAGAGACAACCTAAAAGTCACTTACCAGGTCCAACCAACATCCAACCAACATGCCAAGAAAACAACTTTGTTTGGTATACATTCATTAGCATATTGTCAATCAGTATAGATATTCCACCAACATGAACACCAACCTGAAAGAGCCATCTCGTGCATACCACTCAACTTATTAGCACAAGAAATCTGGAGAAAGACAAAGTATCAAGGGGACAAAGACTCAAAACAGGGACAGATTTAAAATATTGCTCTTACAAACATAAAGGACAATAAACACCAGGTTTTGCTTTTGCATGCATTTATCAAGGGATATGGAATCTGAAAATCACATTACAATCATTGCTTAGTGACTTCAATCCTCTGCACTTTACCAGAAAACTACAAGATGTCTGCTTGAACAGATCAAAAGTATGCAGCAACAATCTGGATATTCTGGAGAATTTGTATGAGCATGTTTTCCACCAAATTACCCTAAAAAGGCAGATAGAATGTATAATGTTCCTTTAATTTTCAGAATTTTGATTTGTCAGGCTCATATACTAATGATTATTCTGATTAGTTGTGAAAGGATGAGGAATGTTTTTTTCACAGTTTCTTCTTGTGAGGAAAAATCTGTTTTAAATAATTTATTTTGTTCAGTTACGCATGTCACTACTCACTGTCTACAGTGTGTATATGACTTAGTTGATACTTTTTCCAGGGCTGTGACAACTGGTACTGTTTTGAAATGGTTTGCCTGTTTGTGTTCTCAGAACCTACCAGATTTTAAAATTTTCTTTGGATAGAGATTTAGTTTTTGGATCCTCTGCTGCAGAGGTAATCAAAAAGGGTGATGAAAGGAGTAAGTCGAATCAGGGAATCTCTAAGGTTTTTCAGCCCTTTTTCCAAATTTTCTAAGGGATTCTCTAACCCCTCATCCAAATTTGGCTTAAAAAAACAAAACAAAACAAAACATCTCAACAAAATGCCAATGAACAGAAATTTAATAAGAAATGTGAAATGTCAAGCAGTTTCCAAAAAGAATTCAGAAAACTCCCCAAACCAAGGATAGTCCATAAATCAGAATGACGTTTTATGGGACCAACCCTGGCAGCCCCCTTTCCCTTCCAGGAACTCTGAGTCTCTACTTTTCTCTTTGGCAACAGATAACTTTAGACAAAAGGGTTATGAAGGTCTTTCATCAAGGTTACAGATGGAAGTGGGAATAAATTCATCCATTCCAGGTATAATTCCTCATCCATCAGACAATATTCTTTTATTCCCACCTTTTCTTCATCACATGCTGTCCTAGGGAGTGATAGAACCAGTTCCTCCTTCCCAGGTTGGGAGATGTTTTTATTCAAAATGGCTTTAGTCTCAAATAAGGAATATGCTTAGAAACCAGTTCTGGATCTTTCTTTCCTAAACTTGTTTGTGATAGTGCCCAAGTTCAAAATGATGTCATTCCACAAGCTGTTACCTCTTCTTTCTCATTTAGGTTTCTTGGTAACACTAGATTTAGAATATGCTTATCATTGCATCGCTATTCATCCAGGTGTCAGGTGTTTCCTAAGATTTTGTGTGTCTGGATCACATTATCAGTTCTCTACCTTACCCTTTGGACTATCCTCTGTAACAAGAGTGTTCACAAAGTGTTTAGCTCCAGTTATAGTTCATTGCAGGCTACAGTGTATCCACATTTTTCCATGTTTAGATGACTTATCTTTGCAGACTCTTTTTCAAAGTATCAGGAATCTCTGACTTGGGAGACAAATCTCTTACACAAGATGAGGTTCCAAGAGAATGTTAAAAAGTCTTTTTGGATTCCTTCACTTCCTTCACACAGGATTGCATGCCTGGTGTGTCAGCTTGACACCTCCATTCAAAGAGCTTTTCTTCCACAAGAAAAAGTATGTCTATATCCAGATCTATTTCTAAGGTTTTCTACTCAGATTTCAGTCACTTTGAGGTAATACCTCAGGTGTTTGGGTCTTGTGGCATCTATGATTCTCATAATACCACTGTCAAGATCCCACATGCAAAAGATAAAAATCTGAAGTCTTTCTGGTTTCTACACCAATATCCTTTGTCTTTTCAAATCCCAGTACTGGAGTTTGTCAAAAGATACATCATTTGGGGGAGATGGTAAACATCACTAAGTCAAGTTCTCCCCTTCTCCTTCCCTGTTCCAAACCAGTCAGTCACCACAGAGACCTAGAACTTTGCTTTGGGAGCAGTTTCAGGAGGGATAAAAGTGCAAGGTGTGTAGGACACCAAGGACAGACGCAAGCACATAAACATCAAAGACATGTTTGCCCTGATCAAAGCACTCAACTCTCTAAACCATCTTTGGTCCCTGGGACCTCTTCAAGTTGTTGCAGTCAATACCACAGTCATGTGGTACATCAACAAGCAATGGGGAACCAGGTCATTCCCCCTTTGCAGACTAGCTATGTTAGTCTGGGATACATCTTCACAGCACTGTCTCACTCTACAGACATCCTTCATTCTGTCAGAGAAAAACTGTATGGCATACAAGATGAACACGGCAAGGGCAGAATCTTATGAATGGAAACTAGATCAGGGGATATTTTGCAATTTGATCCATCCTTGGGGGGGGGTTCCTTCTGCAGACTTCTTTTCCTCCCCTCTAAACAATCAACATTCTGCTCGAGGACTCCATGAAAGAAGGCCTGAAGAGAGATGCCTTTTCTTTTCCTTGAACAGGAATGTTTCTTTGTTTTTCCATTTTTTCCACTGATATCTAGGTTTCACCTGAATATTGAGAAGAAATCCACCCAAGATCGTTAGCCCACTCGACAGTGGTTCTCCCTTCTTTTGGAGGCAGTTATCACAACCTTTCACACAGAATGGATGTACTCACACAAGATCAGGGGTGTTTGAAACACATTGTCCCCAATCAACTCCAGTTGACTGCTTGGATGATAGGGTCTTAATTCCCTTTAGATGCCAGGTTACTGAGAATATGCAGCAGGTACTAATAGAAGCAAGAAAGCCTGCTACTAAAAAATTATATATTAGCAAATAAAAAAGGTTTCCTAGCTGGTGCCAACAACATAACCAGCACCCATTCTGGGCTAGTTCTTTGGTTTTACAATAATTGTGTGAGTTACTATCCTATGACCTTTCTTATTCTTCTATCAGGGTTCATTTATCAGCCATTTCAGCATGTCTACCCATGGATCCTCCTCTTTCAATGCATTCTCATATCAAAATATTTTTGAAAGAGTTTTGCACAAGATGCCTCACAGAAAACCAGGTGACCCCCTCCTTGAAATCCTAATTTTGGGTTAGTGAAGCTAATATTTGCTTCATTTCAACCAGCTTACCTGGCTGACTTGAGGTTCTTAACATGGAAGATAATTTTAAGGGCTGCTCTGACCTCTGCAAGAAGGCAATTTGAGTTGCAAGCTGTTATGTTGAGTCAACCCTATCTCATTTTCCACAGAGACAGTTTCTTTGAGAACTAATCCTTCATTTATACCAAAAGTGCTATTTAAGTTTACATTAAGCCAAACTATCCATCTCTCTATTTTTTTTTCTTTAACCTACAAATGAGGGAAAAAGGATACTAAATACCTTGTCCACATATAACTCAAGTGCTATCTTGACAGAAGAAAGTGTTTCAGATCTGTTGATCAGTTGTTCATTTCTTAAGAAGGAAAATGGAAGTGACAACTGGTATGAAAGCATAATATTTCCAAATGGTTGATAAGCCTATTACCTTTGGCTATACTCACCATAATGAAATTATTCCAGGCTGAGACAGGGCCCACTCTACCAAAGTATTTGCTTCATCTCTGTTATTTTGAAAGGGTTGAACAATGCAAATATTCAATAACACGTGACATGGTTTTTTGTATATATTTTTACAGAGCATTACAACCTTTATTCCTTCTCTAGGTCTAGATCAGGCTTTGCTAGGACCATCCTCTAGGGCCTCCTTGATCCTTTTCTTTCCATCATCCAAATGTACTAAGCTAAGCAGTGATCAATATGTACAGCTGTGTAAGTATACTTACAATAATAGTAGACGTTTGATTTGATCACTGATGCAGTAGTTGATCTCTCCCTCAACCCCCCTTGGTTTTAGTTGTTGTTTATGCCAAGGGTGGACATTTACTTTTTGTGTAATGTTCACTGGGTCACCAACACTGACAAGTAACAAAAATGAAACAAAATGATGACCAAGAAGGCGAAACAATAAAGCATGGACCGGTGCTGCCACTACACTAAATGGAAATATGTATTTTTAAACAGCACAAATATTGTAGATTATTTAATGTTAATTTTATCATATAGTTAAACATTAATTTTAAATACTAAGTACTTTTAAAAACATGTATATTGCATCAATTTTTAAAATATTTTATGATAGGTATATTCTAGGGTAAGTGGAGATTTTTTGTTATCTGCCTTTTCTTGTTATTTCTTTCTTGGCCACTAGATGGTGCTTTATGAATTGTTTGTATCTTGTAGTAGCATCACAAGCATTTGTGACAAGTTTCATACTTCATTTTATTTTATTCATTCATTCATTCATTCATTCATTCATTCATTTTATTCTTTTAAAAGTGGATGTATTTTTAAATGAGAAGTGCGTTCATGGTAGGATTATATGAGTAAGTAGTATCATGTCCACACATTTTCATTTTAAATCATGTTAAAATTTTTTAACATTTGGTCAAAAGTACAAAAGTATTCTTGCAAGTACAAGTTGATTGTTTAGTAAATGTGATTGGTTAATTAGGTAAATTAGGATAATAACATACAGCATATAAGGTTTTAGTTTTGTGTCAGCCCACATCTGATGAAGTAGGATAAACGAAAACGTACTGTGTATTGTGAGAAGTTAATGTGATTTGTTTTGTGCTTGGTGGATTAAACTTCGGCTTGTAGTGGCAGCACCGGTCCGTGCTTTATTGTTTCGCCTTCTTGGTCATCATTTTGTTTCACATTTATTTTTTGCTGTTCCTAGCATTGTCCTTTCAGGGCTCAGCCTCCTTCTGTCTGTTGACATGAAAGTTCTAAAAAACTTGACACCCAAACCTGTATTTTTAGTCAGCTCAACTCGATCTGACTGGTGGATTGTGTGGAAGGTGCCAGGAATCTCAGGAAGCAGTCTGGCTGTTATATCCTTTGCAGAATATATCCCATATAGCTAAGGCTACTATAACAGTAATTATTCAAAATCTATTGTTATGGTATGTTTACTTACATGACTGTACTATTCCTTTTAGGCTCAACCATTTGCTCTATTTGCACCACCTGAACCCATCACACAGACTTCCTTTCAGCCAGAAGATGTTGTTTATAGCTCTGTGACAGCCCTCCACTGGCCCAGTAATCAAGGAGTCTCAATCCTCACCACTGGCAACAGTGAGGGATGTACACAATGGGAGGATTACAAGTACACATACACACACAGTAAAGTACAATTTCCCTTAAGAGCACACAGAGAACACACCCAGTCTTGGGCTGGTTTCTCCCTCTTTCTCCAGATCCCCAATAAGACTCCCCACTAGCACAGCTATAGGGCTGAGATCTCAGCTGAGTGGTCAAAACAAAAACCTCCATCACCCTTTCTGTCCAACCAGCGCTTCATGTGCCTGCTCAAGTAGCACACACACACACACACACACACACACACACACACACACACACACACACACACACACACACACACACTTTGAGATTTGATTTATATACAAACACACACACACACACACACACACACACACACACACACACACACACACACACCTGGGGAAGGCTGGCACAGATTTACTAGCTATGCTCCTTTCTACCCAGAGTATAAGGTAGTTATCACTGCCACCAACCACTCTTACTTATCAGCTACTATAAAGCCCTTACAAAGGGTATCCAATCCTACTGTGTAATGTTACTATTAATCCAAATCGTAGTCTGACCAAGACTTGCAAGGCTATTTATGAGTGGCCTGTACAGTGTCACCAAATACATATGCAAGTACTCTCAGAGCTTAAATATGTCTCACAAATATCAGCCACAAAGATAGGTTTAAATATATTTAATAATAAATAATAAAAGAACAAGCCAATACTCAAGTCAGTCAACACAGTTACTTCAGAGTTCAAAATCACAGGAAATATTTTAAAATAATATTGCAGGGCAGTCTTAAATAAATCCAGAAAACATCTAAACTAATCCTTAATATATTCCTAACTGTACTAACAATAGCAATTCCACAGGGTACCGGAACAACACAAAGCTGGGTAACTCAATAGACATCCACCATAAGTAGAAAAAAATGTTTTCTATTCCATGAACGAACAGGCAAGCACTTTCACCCAATAGGGCTTCATCAGACCATATAAAACTGCTGATTTAACATCCATTTATACTAAAAACAGTGAGAAATATGCAATCAATTAGACACATTCAAATAATTGAAACCATTCTACAAATAAAAAATTCATATAATAGCAAATTTCCATAATATGTGAAATATATATAATATATATATATATATATATATATATATATATATATATATATATATATATATATATATATATATATATGAAAAACAATTCCTAACCATCAATATGTCTCAAAGAAAATAAAGCAAAAGATTAAAAAATATAACTAACAAATAAAACATAAAAATAGAAAATGGAAGCATAATAAAATGTGAAACTTTCAGGTCCTCAATCCCATAGATTTCAAGATGAGTCTAAGGGAAACCTTGTTATTAAGCCCTGGATACTGATCGGCCCTAAGCCTTATAATCCATCTGGCTTCCCAGGTTTCAGTTACATTTCTTATATCACCACCCATGGGTTGGGATAGATGACTTCCATGACCATAAACTTAAACCAATCGTTCTCCTCAGTGTTTAAAACATGCTTAGAAAGTGCGTTCACCATTGACCTAATCCTCATCTGATACAGATGTTCATGTATCCTATCTCTAAGTCATGGGTACTGGAATATTTACCCTCTGTGAGTTGCTCCTTTTTATATTATTTATATTCCTAACGGTATCTAAAAGAAATTACTGTACCTTAGTTACTTACTATTAGCAAAGCAAGTGCAGGTGGTGATGATGAGTGGATGTTCTTGCTAGGTCCAAGATAAAATACAAAATGCACAGTCTCTCTCTCTCTCTGAGAGAATTCTTAAATTGATATCACATTTTACTGCTGGGTTAGCTTGGGTGACATCATTCTTTGTCACCTGACTTCAGTTCCCAGGAAACTAAAGAAAATGTTATCATCTCTGTCTTAAAAATACATATCTATCAGATGTTTGCCAGATCTTGGAAGTTGTAAAACAATAAAACACTTTACATTTTAAACCTAGTAATTACTTTTCTTTCAAGACAATAGAAAAACTTCTACCTCTAGATATTGTGTCTGCTATTGAACTGAAACTGAGAAATAACATATTTTGTTTATAGCCCAGCTATTAAGTAACTTAACCTCAACTATTTTTAAGTCTTGCAGGTTAATCTTCTATGTTCCATATGCTGTGGTTACATTTTTGAAGGTCAGTACATAACATACAGTCCTGTATAAATCATATCAATATTCACAAATGACATAGAATTATTTACAAAATTTCAGATTGTGGGCTGGCAGTGTCACATCCTCTGCCAAAAACTCAAGCTAGTTTTTCAAGTGCCACTTGAGAAAAGTTGCTTGAGAGGGTTGAGCCTATATGGGAATACCTTACCCCATTCCCTGTCTTGAGAGCCCATCTGCATTGGCATTGCTAACCTCACTGCAGTGCTTCACTGTCATATCATATGATTGCAACCCTAGGCTCCATTTTAGTAACTTGGCATTTTGCTGGCTGGATCAATGAAGCCATGTTAAGGGATTGTGGTCTGTAACTACAGTGAATTTCCTTCCATACAGCTAAGGCTGAAGTTTCTCCAGTGCACACACTATGGCTAGGCATTCTTTCTCTACAGTTGCATAGCATTCTTCCCTGGGTTGGAACCTACGACTGAGATATACCACTGGGTGCTCTTGTCTCTCTGAGGAAACCTGGCTAAGTACAGTCCCCAACCCCATGGTTTGAAGCATCCACCTACACAACAAATTATTTGCTGTAATCTGGACTGGCTAACACAGGGGGTCCTCTCAAAGCTCCTTTAAGCTCCTGGAATGCCCGCTCACATGCTGGGGTCCACACTACCTTATCTGGGTTGTTTTGCCTTGTTGGGCCTGTGAGGGGAGCAGCTATGGTACTATAATTGGGGACAAACTTTCTGTGGTATACTGCTGTCCCTAAGAATGCCCTCACCTGCTTTTTGGTAATAGGGGCAAGCCATGAATGTCTTCCACTGTGGCAGGTTCTGGCCTGATCTTACCACTCCCCACTTTATGTCCCAGGTAGGATACCTCTGCCATACTCACCTGACATTTGCTGGGCTTAATGGTCATCCTTGTCCTCTGTAGTCTGCCCAGCACCTCCCTGACATGCTGAAGGTGCTCTTACCAGGAATGGCTGTAGATGGCAATATCATCTAGGTAAGCAAGGGCAAAATCTCCTGCTCCTGCTAGGATAAGATCTACCAGCTTCTGAAAAGTCTCTGGGGCATTTTTCATTCCAAAGATCATGCTCATGAACTCATATAAGCCAAAAGGAGTCACAAAGACTGACCTCTCTCTAGCACTGGGAGTCAAGGGCACCTGCCAGTAACCCTTAGTAAGATAAATAGTGATAAGATACTTAGCCCCACCCAGCTACTCTAGGGCTTCATCTGTCCTAGGCATGGGGTAAGCGTCTGACTCTGTGTGATTATTTAATTTCCTGTAGTTCACACAGAACCTGGTGCTACCATCCTTCTTTGATACCAGCACCACTGGAGAGGCCCAGGGACTGCTGGACTCCTGGAATACCCCTTGTTCCAACATTTCCTCTATCTCCTCCCTCAGAGTCTGTTTGATTCTCTCAGACACCCTATAAGTGGCCTCCTTAATAGGCCTTTGGGGTCCTCTATCCACATGGTGCTGCACCAGGTGGGTGTACCCTGGTTTCCCAGTGAACATGTCCCCAAACTCCTGTAACACTGCTCCAATTTATCGAACCTAGGTATGGGATAGTTGCTGGGACATTGCTACCCTTTCCACTGAGGTGTCAGTCCGAACTTCACTGAGGAGATCAGTCACCATATCCTCCTCAGACTCCTCTTGCCATCTACTGCAAATACTCAACACAAGGGCCTCCCTATCATGGTAAGGCTTCATCATGTTAACATGGTACAATTTGTGCCCCTGCCTCCTGCCTAGCAGTTCTACCATGTAGTTAACATCACTGACTTTCCTTACCACCTTGTAGGGTCCCTCCCAAGCTGCCTGTAGCTTGTTGTCTCTTACAGGAATGAGAACCATTACCTGCTGCCCTACAGCATACTCTCTAGTGTGAGCATTCCTGTCATACCAGATCTTTTTCTACTGTTGGGCTTCTGCCAATTTCTCCTGGGCCAAGTCCATGAGTTCCTTGAGCCTTGTCCTGAGGTTTAGGATATATGCCACAACAGACTCCTTGTGGGATTCACACTCACCCTCCCACTCATCTCAAATCAAATCTAGAGGTCTTCTCACCCTATACCCATACACCAACTCAGAAGGTGAAAAAACAGTGGATTCCTGTGGAACCTCTCTGTAAGCAAACAACAGATGGGAAAAATATTTGTCCAACTCCCTCGTGAACTGGTCTGCAAATACCCCTAGCATAATCTTGAGTTTATAGTTTAACCTCTCAACAAGCCCATTAGTCTGGGGATGGTAGAGGGGTGATCTTTAGGTGCTTCACCCCACAGTGCTTCCACAGACTAGCCAGCAGGTCTGACATAAAATTGGCCCCTCTGTCAGTCAGTATTTACTTTGGGAAACCTACCCTGCTGAAAAATCATTATCTAAGCATTTTGCCACCTTTTCTGCCTCAATGGAGGAGAGAGCTACTGCCTTAGAGTATCTGGTAGCATAATATACTACCACTACGATATACTTTTTCCCTGTGGAACTTGGGGTACTCAGAAGTCTCACAATATCCATAGCTACCCTCTGAAATGGATCCTCAATCACAGGCAAAGGCATCAAAGGAGCTTTAACCCTGTGTCCTGCCTTGCCTACCTTTTATCACTGCTCACTGTTCCTGCAGTACCTTGTTACATCTCTGGAAAACCCAGGATAATAAAAGTTATGCATAATACGTCTCTTCATATGTTTTATGCCTATATGATCTGCAAAGGGAATATCATTGGCTATGGCTAGAAGTGCCAGACGGTAGGCTCTGGGCACTACCAACTGCTGTATTCTGTCACCCTCTAACCCTCCCTCAGAGGTCCACTCTCTATACAGAAACCCTTTGTCCCAGTATACATATTCCCCCTTCCCTTGAGAATCAGGTGCCTCACTAGCTACCTCCCTCAGACCTTGTAATGTAGGGTCTGAGAGCTGAGCCTGTCTCAGCTCTCTCTTACTAACCCCTCCTTGCTCCCTTTCCACAGGAAGTCTGGTATTATCTGACAGCAGTGCCTCACTCTCAGCCTGGGTACTACTACTCACCTCTGCCCTTGCAGTCAATCTGTCTAAGGGAACATCAGTATCCACAAGCAGCTGTGGCTCACCTTCAGTCTCACTGCTACAGGGTAGCTCGCTCCCTGAAATAACCACTCACCAGTTATGGCTGCAAGTGTGTGGTCTGTTTGGGTCTCCCCCAGGCTACCAGAACCACATGCTTGTCTCCAAGCCTGACTGCGTGTAACTGCATGCACATACGGTACTGCATTATCATAATCATTCCCTATCAGGACATCTGTAGGGATATCCTTAAACACACCTACTTGCTGGCTTCTTTTTCCATCCTCCCAGTCAAGCTGAACCCTAGACAAATGTATTTGGAATGGGGTCCATCCTAAAGCTCTGACTAGAGTAGACTGCCCAGGCAAATAGTGCTCCTCTTTAACCACTGCAGGCTTCACAATGGTTAGGTCAGAGGCTGTGTCTCTTAGAAATGGCCTCTTTCACATTCACTGAGGTAGGATATAACCTCTTGTGGTAGTTTGGTACTCTTTTTGTTTGGATACAACTTACTGCTGGCATTTTTTCATTCCCACTTACTGGCTGTCCCACCTTTTGTTCCTCACCTTGCCTACATGGACATCTATATACTACATGGCCCCACTGGTTGCATTTAAAACATTTAGCCTTTGGTCCTGGACTTGTACCTGGACTAGTGGCTTCCCTTGCTACCATCAGACTCTGTTGGGGCAGTCTGGGCTGCCCAGCATGGGTTTTCTCAGACCCATGAGCAGCATTGAGTGCCCATTTCCTGTGCAGTGATGCCCTGCTTGCTAGGTATAGGTCTCCCTTCTTCTCCAACTCATATGCAATATTGCATTGTCTATCAGATAATCAGATTCTCATGTCCTCAGGCAAAGTGCTAAGGGCTTGTTCCCTCACCAAAAGGTTTGCCAGCCCTTCAAAAGTGGTGACCTGATAGCCAATCACCCACCTATGAAAATAAGTGTTTAGTTCAGCAACATATTCACACACATTTTCATCTGCCTTGCATCTATGTTCACAAAACCTTTTCATATAAGCTTCAGGTATTAACTTAAAAAATTCTAAAGCACAGTTCTTTACAATATTATAATTTAAACAATCAGTATCAGAAAATTTAGAAATAACAGTTACAGCTTTACCATGGAGTAAGGGGGTCAGGAACCATACCCAGAGCCCTTGGTCAACATTATACTGTTTACATACCCTTTCAAACATATGAAATTTGTGGCTTTCTGGCAAATTGTTGAGGACTATGTCATTAAATAATGACAGACATTTGAGTTTCAGTCTTCATATCCTTCAGAAAATGCATGTTGATGCACAATCTGTTATTCTGGCAACTTTCTAAGTCTATAAGAGCAACATGAAAAAAAAATCCTGGATTTTGGGTCTTTTCCCTGTTATTTTTGAGTTTTTTACAGGATTATTGCACTAAAACATTGAGAGGCATGATGCTTGGATGTACATTTCATACCCTGTTATGACATATGGTTTATGTAATAAGTACACTTTATTACATAAGCCATATGCAAGTTGTACTTATTACATAAAACAAATGTCATGACATGGTATTTAATAAGTGCAACTTTAGCTCCATTTCATTTTGTTCCTGTTTTTTTTTTGTCCAGCTCTTACATTATTGGCCAGTGCCCTGGTCAACTTTTCTAAACATAATCTTCCTCATAATGATTTAACACCGTGCTGTACAGCCAAGTGTAATTCTGCAACATCAAGTGAATTGACCAAATGGGCCTACACAAGAATAAGCATCAAATCTAGAAGTAGCATATATAGATAAAAAAACATTCATAGTGAAACTGCACATTAGAATGGAAATAAAATTTTGGACCATGTAATAGCTTAGTTGAGATGACAATCTAAAAGGAGCCAAAAAGCAACTGAAATGGTGCTTCTGAATTTGATGAAAGCAAAGAACTTATCAGAAATAAAGTAAGTTGGGCCACAAACCAAGACAGTTGTGTTGTTAGGATTGAATTTCCAACTTTTACTGAAACATCTTGAGTTTAGAAAAGCTATAACAATATATTAAATTCAGATGATCTGAAGAGTATAAGTTTTCCCTACATTAGACAAAATTTACTTACTTGTAATGGGCCTGTTGCACAATGCTTCAACTCTACTAGCTACAGCAGTTATATCCAGGTTAAGAACAATTTCAGGAAAAGTTAATTATTGCATATGCATATCTTCTATGAAGGAGTAGTGAAGAATACCACAAGGTAATCACTGCCAGAAAATGCTGAACATCCAAAGGCCTTCTTCATCTGTTATAAACAAGGCCAGAAGGTAGGAAATTGGACATGGAACAAATGCAATTCCTTACAATGGTAGTCTGTGCTCTCTGATGGTCACATGAATAACATCTGGTGATATACAATATAGGCTAATATATAAAGACCCATTAATTCTTTCACTACAAATCTAAATATTTCTTTGAAGAAAACAAATATATGGATGCGACCATGTCCTAGGATCATAAGAAATAGAAGGCTACTGAGCCTAGTAACCATTCATGTCTTACGAGTACCATCCCTTAAACTTTAACTCTTTTTTCAAGAAGGGCTAGGTCAAACAAGCCAGGAGTTCATTTGTAAATATTCAATCAAATTTCCAGTTCCCATTTAAAGGAAGATAATGTATATCACTGCTTAACTTACAGTGGGAATCCACTGAGGAGGTTGGGAAGGTACCATGTAATGAATCTCTCTCTTCACTATGTTTTATTCATTTGCTGATGAATACTTACATCCCTGGTCCTTGTATTTGTAGGCATATTTTACTTATAGAGGTAAAAGAGATCCAGAAGTACTGAGTCCCAAATGGCATGGAAGGAAAGACACTGATTACCCCTCAGAAGTCTATAGTACAATGAATAAAGGAATATTGCTTATAGGGTTTTCTGGTAGCTTAGGGTTTTAATCAAGTATTCATGGATATTTTAAATTATTCTCCTTATACCTTCATTCATTACAAATAATTAATATAATCTTGAACAAAGGTAAACCACAGCGTTAGCAGGAACCAATCACCAAATGAAAAAATCCAAAGGTATATGATGTAAAAACTCCAGCTTTAATCCAAAATAGACAGGAAAACAGACAGGATAAGCGCTTTCGCTATGTAGCTTCTTCAGATCCAACACATACTCAATAAAAGTCTCTGTAATATATACTTCTCTGAGTGCACTAATTAAATACTTAAGCAATCTATTAATTATAGCTTTTAAAGAGACAATGCATAACATCATCAAATATATATATATATATATATATATATATATATATATATATATATATATATACTAATTCAAGCACTTGTGAACACATAAAAACATTGCTTAAAGCATGCTTAATAAATGTGCTAAATAAAAAAACACATATTATTTAATATTTCTCCTTTGTCTCAATTTTGGTTTAATTGAAGCTCTTTCATTCAGCCATGGTCTTTATCAGCTTTCAACAGAATAATCCATTCTGTTTCTTTTTTTTTTATACCTCCTTTTGGATTCCTTGGGACTACTACAATGTGCCAATGCCAAAATGTGTGCTCAGAATCATGAGTTCATGAAAGTGCTTAGCCAGTGCATTATGTAGAGTGCCCTTTTTCATATGATACACATACACTCCTCATTCGATCTCTTCAGTGGGCGATTGGTTTGCCGTACGTAGAATGAGAACATGATTGACAGATATAAATATACGACATGTGATGTCATACAGTCAGCTTGGGCATATATATTAAATGTTGTTTGCAAATCAGGATGAAAGAAATGCATTGTGCTGTCAATAAGTGAACAAAAAATTACAGTTGCCACATGGCTTAGTGTACCTTCATGTTTGTCTTTACAGCTAGGCGTAGGATAGCAAAGCCTTCTTTTAAATTATTCTTATTTCTATATAGAAATTTAGGTTCATCCCCAACAATCTGCTTGAGATCATTATCTACATGTAGAATGTCCCATTATATTTACCAATCACTTCCCCAAGCTCTGAATAATCAGAAGAATAATATGTAGAGAATTTAACATGTTCTTTATGCTTCATCGTCTATCAAAATTATCATTAAAATTTCTAGGCCCAAAATAAGGTTCTGCCTTTGAGGAACGTAATTGGTATACATCATTTAGTTCTAGATTAATTTCAGTAGTATTATATCCTCTGTCAGTTAATCTACCTTTAAGGCCCATTAATTCACTTTCAAAGCCTTCATCTAACGGGTTCAGCCTAGAGGCTCTAATAGCTTGGCCTCTCATAATATTTTTAAAAACATAATGCGGATGCATACTAGATCTATAAAGAAGGGTATTTGTATAGCATGACTTCCGATGTACCCCAGTATTAATGAGATTGTTATCTAGCCTCTCAATGTATAAATCTAAAAATTCAGTTTTATACAATGAATAGTGCATAGTAAATTCAAGATATGATGTAAGATCATTCATAAGGCAGAACCTTATTTTGGGCCTAGAAATTTTAATGATAATTTTGATAGACGTATGAAGCATAAAGAACATGTTAAATTCTCTACATATTATTCTTCTGATTATTCAGAGCTTAGGGAAGTGATTGGTAAATATTGGGACATTCTACATGTAGATAATGATCTCAAGCAGATTGTTGGGGATGAACCTAAATTTCTATATAGAAATAAGAATAATTTAAAAAGAAGGCTTTGCTATCCTACTTCTAGCTGTAAAGACAAACATGAAGGTTACACTAAGCCATGTGGCAACTGTAATTTTTGTTCACTTATTGACAGTACAATGCATTTCTTTCATCCTGATTTGCAAACAACATTTAATATATATGCCCAAGCTGACTGTATGACATCACACGTCGTATATTTAGCTATCTGTCAATCATGTTCCTCATTCAAAACCAATCGCCCACTGACAGATCGAATGAGGGAGCATGTCTATCATATGAAAAAGGGCACTCTACATAATGCACTGGCTAAGCACTTTATAACTCATGATTCTGAGCACACATTTTTATTCAAAGCATTGGAAGTAATAGTCCCTAATCCAAGGGGAGGTGATATAAAAACCTATACTGAAGCAAAAGAAACAGAATGGATTATTCTGTTGAAAGCTGATAAAGACCATGGGCTGAATGAAAGAGCTTCAATTAAACCAAAATTGAGACAAAGGAGAAATATTAAATAATATGTGTTTTTATATGTTCATACTGTGTATTTTATTTAGCACATTTTATTAAGCATGCTTTAAGCAATGTTTTATGTGTTCACAAGTGCTTGAATTAGTATATATATATATATATATATATATATTTGATGATTTTATGCATTGTCTCTTTAAAAGCTATAATTAATAGATTGCTTAAGTACTTAATTAGTGCACTCAGAGAAGTATATATTACAGAGACTTTTATTGAGTATGTGTTGGATCTGAAGAAGCTACATAGTAAAAGCTTTTATCCTGTCTGTTTTCCTGTCTATTTTGGATTAAAGCTGGAGTTTTTACATCATATACCTTTGGATTTTTTCATTTGGTGATTGGTTCCTGCTAACGCTGTGGTTTACCTTTGTTCAAGATTATTTTCAGCATCTTTCTGAACCTACTCGCTAACCTGCCACAGTTGTGGACATTGTATACAAATAATTAATATTTTAATTTGTTAACAATAATTTGAATTAATTGTAAATGTTATTCTTTAAATGATAACATTTTCATAGTATCCTGACTTTCTATAGATCCAGTTGTAAGTGCTGGTGGGAAAACAAGAAACTTCCATTTTTGTACAATGGAGATTTAAAAATCTATATAGATTTCCCTTCTAACACATTTCTGAGTGTCCATAAAATATTATTATCAATTAAATCAAACTTCCTACAATCATTATAATTAAAGGAGTCCTATCAATCTGTTCAAAAACACTTTTACATTTACTATTGCAATAAGGATTCAACCACAAAAAAAATAAATAAATAAATAAAAAAGCTAAAACTGTAGCTAAAGAATATGATTCAAGATCTGGAAAATTAACTCCAATAAATTCCATAGTTAGTCTAGCATGTTTCTTATACCCTGCTCTTGGCTTATTAGGCTGCCATGCTATAGCTGGTTCTATAGTTATTGATTTAGAACTTAGAATATTTTAGAAAGAATAATATTTTTTATAAGGATTAATCACTCCTCAAAAGAAAAGTAATTGTTATTTCATTTCTCAGAAATGAGATTTAAAAAAAATAGTATTAATTTTGTTAATGTCAGGTTAAATTATGATTTCTGAATACTTAAATTATTGAGTTCTCCACTTATATTTGTTCTAATATATTATCTGCTGACATATTAAAATAATATCTGCTTTATTATCATTACATTTCATCAATGAAAGGCTAATAAATAAGTTAATTCCTTTAATTAATTTGTCAAATGATGTATTTATATAACCTAAAGTCAAAAATATATCATTAAAACCATTCACCAGAAGACAAGTCTGAAGAAGCCTATTGGCGAAAGCGCTCACTTTGTTACTTGGAATAAAATCGTGTTGGTGTTTTAAAACGTATTGGCATTTTTTCTGAACTGGCTTGTTGACCTTTTTGACAATTGTGGAACATCAGTATTCTGGACTTTGCATATTGAGAAGAAAGGAGTGTCTTTAGCATCTTTACAGGAAAAGCGTGCTTCTGGTGAATGGTTTTATTTTGTTTTAGTATTGACACGCTATTCCTGATCTCCGCTTGTTTGCTGTGCATCTTTTTGTGGTGTTTTAAAAATATATCATTAGCAAAATGTTGTTTTGTTTAGTTCAGTACTGTTTACAAATACTAAAATCTTCTGTTTTCTTACTTGATCTAATTTTACTTGCTAATGTTTCAATACCTAAGGTAAAACGTAAAGGAATAAAGAACATCCTTGCCTGGTACCTTTATTAATAGTACATATTTGTGATATAAACATTCTAATCTTAATAAAAGCCTTTGAACCTAGATCTACAAAATTTTCTGGAAAGCCAAAGGCATATAGAGATCTAAATAAATATTTTTAATCTACAGAATATATCATTGTTTCTACTTCCAAGATAATTAAAGCTAATATTTTGCTTTGATTTTTGGCTAAATGTATTAATGTTATTATTCTTTTAATATTATTGTAAGTCAGTCTATTAATAATAAATCATGTCTGATCCTTATCAACTATAGCATATACTATTTGTGGTAGTATCAAAGATAAAATTGACATAAATATACCATAATACATTTAATAAAAAAGTAGGTCAGTATGAAGACACACATTAATTTTGCCTCTGTTTAAATATAGGAAATACTAACAAGAAGAATGTGTTGTATTAAACCTTGAATGAGAGAAAATGTTTCGCCTAGGGGTCTATGCATATGGAAAAAACATTACAGTGAACAGCTACTAATCGAATGTTAAACAGTGAAAGTTTAACATTCCAAAAAAGGACAATGAAAAATAATACATCGAAGTTGGCCAATATCGCAAATGTAACCAACTAAGCTGGTGGAGCTTTGCACCCCACACCCCCCTAAGTATATATATATATATATATATATATATATATATATATATATATATATATATATATATATATATATATATATATATATCAATTCCAAGATCACACTAGAGTGGAGAATAGGGAACATTTAAAAAAGTTCCCTTTGCTAACCCTATGCATCGCAGTACTTCCTGGTTATTGGCCAACTATGGCCATTCGATGAATTATTTATTGCTGTTAGGCATGTTCAGAATGTTAAACTTTCACTGTTTAATGTTTAATTAGTAGCCATTTGCTGTAATTTTTTTATACATGAATATAGACCCTTCACCTAATAAACTTTTACTTTTTTGAGGTAATAATTTATAAGTTTCCTCAAAGAAACTACTGTAACCGGGTGCCTTCCCTCAGTTTACTTTTTTTAATTACATTTTTGATTTATTTCAGTGATTTAGGTTTTGAGATTTTCTAGTTGTTCTTCTTTAAATTTGAAGGTTATATTTTTCCAAACAAGTGTTTAATTTATCTTCTTCAACTGACATAGCTCTATTATTTTTAAGCTCTTCGTGATATTTTTTAAATATGGAACATATTTCCCAATATCTGAGGTTTTAACTTTTATTGAGGGATTTATGATATTATTAATCTGAGCTTTTCTTCTTAAAGCTTTACTTCTGTCATTCTATGCATATTTTAGTTGACATTACATAACTATAAAGTTTATGTTTCTCTAATGTCATTTTTGTCTCAGGATATAAAATCTTATGATATTGTTTTCATTCTTTTATAATTTTAATATTATGAGTATTCTTTTCTTGTTGTTCTAATCTTGCTTTGTGTAATTTTTCTTGAATACTAAGTAATTCCATTCTTTAATTTTATTTTGATACCATCTTATTTTAAGAGAATTGCAATAAATAACTTTATTAACATCTTTAATGTCATTAATAGTAAGAAGTTCCTCAAATTGTTTTATTAAATAATATTTAAAGTCTTTTAGTTTAGTCATATATCTAGAAACTCTATGTACTATCAGGTCATTTTTAAGATCCATTACTATGTTCATAAATGAAGTGTTGTATTCAGGTAAAGGGCAAGTAGTTGTAATAAAACTATTAATTTTGTTAAAGAAATCTAAGGAAACATATAATATATCAATGTGCATTTGTGTACCATGTACATAAGAATAATGTGCCAGATACTGTCAATCCTTTTCTGCAATAGTCATTACATCTTCCACATTATTCTTGGAAGTCCACTTGCTTACATTTTTTTAATTAATACAAGTATTGACTTCTTCTATAATACAAAATGAAACATGACTGGTTTTATGCAGTTAATTGCCTCGACTGGTTTTATGTAGTTGATAGGCTCTTAATGTTTTTTAAAAATGATGTAGGAGGATTATTTTAATTGATTTGTATCTGAAGAAGCATTGTGGAAGCAACGCAAAAGCGCTCGTACTCTATTAAATGCTGTTTGCTTTAATCCTGCTGTAATTACAGTCTCCTTGGTTTTGCTTTTATTTTCTTCTATGATACGGTTAATATTTCTAGCCAAAATAAAACTCCCCATCCAGGCATCTTTTAAAATTTCAAGATGATTTGTAGCAACACTAGCTTCTAATCCTAGAATCCAATAAAAAAATACCAGCTTATATAATTTGTTATTAAATGTTTTGCTTTTCCTAGCTTTTCCTAATGGATTTTTTAATTCCCAGATGATTACGTGATGTTAACATTGATTTGAGGAACACTTGTTCTCCTGTATACTTTAGAGACTTTTTTCCCTTTTGTTGTATAGTTTATTTATGTTTGTACACCAACAGGATGGTTTTCTTAATGGAATTTTTTAAAATTCTTTAAACATTTCTTGATGCTAACCCTGATTTAAGGATCATGTGTTCTGCTGTATACCATATAGAGTTTTTTTGGTGTTGTTGTTGTATTATTTATTTATATTTGTAGGCCACCAGAAAGGTTTGCTGTTACATTTCCCATTATATTCAGATCAGGTTGGGACTGCCAGACTTACACATTTATCTGTCACACAAGATTTTTTGTGTAGCTAATTGCTGCATCTTACTATTATATGAACATTTGGGGACATCATCATACAATTGGAGAAAATGTGTACACCTCAGAACTCCTTGATATTGGCATGCATTGTTTTCAAGAACTTAAAGGTAAAATTTCTGATCACAGATAACCAGGGATGGAAACAACAAGGGAGTGCTACATACAAGCACTATATTTTGCAAGAATCAGGTATAGAATATTTTGATCTCTAGTGGGTTCACTGATGATCTGGTCCAGGGATTTTTATTTTATTTAATCTAGGACATTTTAGGCATATCTTACATTTGAAGTATAGGTGTCCTGGTTTATTGTGGGGTCAATAATATCTCCCAGATAATGAAGATTTTGCTTTAAGGAAGTTCTTCAGGTATACTTAGGAATTTAATGAGGTTTTGAGGGGATATAGAGGGGATCTTATAACAGGCTATGAACTGATAATTTCTCCTATTTAGTGTGATTTATATCTCAGTAAGTTCTGGTTATGGTTTTCTAGGAATCTGCCTAGAGGCAATATGGTCTTTAACAAATATGGAGACCCCACCACAGTTCCAATCAGGTCTAAAGGCATGGAAGGCACAAAACCAAGGGATGGATAGTGTGCATTCTTAAAATTTAAACTATTATTTTGATGATTACATGCACATGGATGCCATCCAAATGCAAGAGGTTCTCAGGGTTAGGAATTTAACAAAGAAATTGCTTGTGAAAATTTGGGTTAAGTTAATGATGGTTACTGATAAGAAATGCGAGTCACTTTTTCTGTCCTATTTTGCTATGCTTCTTCCTTAGAAAGTGCATGTCTCAAAACAGTTTTACTGCATCAAGTGTTCTGACCTTTAACAGACTGCAATTTTATGTTGCAGTAAGGGCTGGCAGTTAGTGTAGAAGATTAAGCTAATAAGCTGCCTCCTGAGGTCTAGGGTTTGATTTTTGGCAGCCTCCTTATGCCTTCTATGTGGACTTGAATAAGTAATTTAATGAGATACTGCTTTGAGGTAGTTTGTCAAATTTAACTAGGGTCCTTGTTGGTCTTCTGGACCTCATGCCTCATAACAACTTATGAACCAATATACTTTGTGACAGCAATGCAGGTGACTCTGCTTGATGGGATTTTCATACCTGTATATTTCCAAAATGCCTTATATATGCATATTATGTGAGAGAAGTATAGTAGCAAAGTTGTGATTGAATGAATACCAAGGTCAATATGGATTCTAGAAAAATCTGTACCTATTGTTTATATATGAATACTTGTAAGGACACCCTTGAATAAAAAAAAAAAAAAAAAAAACAGTTGGTAAGTAGATGAAAGTTTTGGAGATGAAGAGCTTACCAAAAATAGCATATCAAGAAGACAGTCTCGGTGGTGGTGCTGCGGTAGCATTGTCATCTCACAGTATGACGTCCTGTTCGATTCTCAGCTTGAGCGTCTTCTGTGTGGAGACATGCATGAATGGGCGTACCTTCCTTGAAGGTTGTGCGTCAGAGATGGCAACTCGACACGTAAAAATCTACTGCCAATCATTAGCGGATCGGAGTTCCGCTGTGGCGACCCCTAACCGGGAAAAGCCAAAAGACACAACAACTTTATACTGCGGTGGTGGTGCTGCGGTAGCATTGTCACCTCCCAGTAAGATGTTGTCCTGTTTGATTCTCAGCTAGAGCCTCTTCTGTGTGGAGACATGCATGAATGGGCGTACCTTCGTTGAAGGTTGTGCATCAAGGCTGGCAAACTGGCACGTAAAAATCTACTGCCAATCATTAACGGACTGGAGTTCCGCTGTGGCAACCCCTAACTGGGAAAAGCCGAAAGACACAACAAGTCTCACATATTGTTCACCTGCATACTTGAAACAATAATTACAACTGTACAAGTTTTTGTTTATTATGCTGTTAACCAGGTTGGAGGAATCACTAGTTATGAAAATGTGTTGTGTGATTCATAATAAGTTATTTTACTGACCAAAAATGCAAATGGTTTTCTAAGCAGACAGCTGACTCTATGTGTTAATGTTTCATATAGAACTTGTCATACTGCCTTCACAGTGGCTACCTCCTTGACAAGTCATTGCTCAGGAGATAACCATCAGTCTGAAAAGAAATGGTACAAGCACCTTATCGTATCTCACATAAACTAATGGTGATTGAAGGTTGTACCCACTGTCCCTGGCTCCAGCACAATTTAGTCATTAATTGGCAGTTATATTAATGTGCTGATGGCTATTTTCAAGTCTAAAATTATTAGAGCTATTCAGATTACGGTATACCACCAAATGGAATTAAAAGGTAATATGTCAGTGTGTTCCTGTATGTACATTTCATTTGTCCAGCTAAAATTTTCTGTACATTTCCAGGGGCTGTAAGACAGCAAGGACAGGATAGAAGAAAGGTGAGAGTCACCACTGCAGGAGCTACCTCTGATATTTAAAAAGAAACAGTACACTGTGTATCGTCTTGCTACAACCTAATGCATTCATATGCACATTTTACCTGTTACAAAATTATTTGCTTAATTAGATATCATCTGTGCCTTCCATTATACTGGAAGCTTTATACCTTGTGTACTCATCTCACAAAGCAGGTGTGCAAATTATGCAGCTGGCTCTCACTTTTTAAAACTTTGATGTGTGGGTTAGCCTCACCAGGCCAATGGACTCTTCAGGGGAGACCCAAGATGGTATTTATACTGACTATGAGAAATTTGGCTGGGGGAATAAGGAACTTTCTCTACTGTTTTTGATAAGTGTCATGGGATCTTTTACATCCACCTGAGCTGCCACCAACTCAGGCAGATGGGCCTTAGTTTAATGTCTCACCCAAAAGATGGCACACTCAGGAGTGCAGCATCCCCCTTATGCTGGCAGTACTGGAAATTAATTAGACTACCTCATGTGTGAAAAGAACTGACAAGCTAATGCATCAAACGTTAGTGCTGGACTACTGAATCTTTACATATAAATAACATAATAAAGAAACAATATTCCTGATAAAAGAAGACATATTCACAAGCAATGTAGCTTTCAGTCAAGAAGGCCTATATGTTCAAAGATAAAATTTTCTTCAAGTAAGCACCTGTTAAGCTCAAGATTTATTATATTCAAGACTGTAAGTCATTAATCTTATGTTCAGACCAACAAAATCTTCAAAAACCTATGAGATTTTTTCCTAATAAAGAAATCTGTCAAATTACTGCAATGAAAATGACAATCACCATAGTCTATACAGACACTGTAAGACAGCATCATATTACAAGATGTATAGTATTAGTGAAACACAATTTTATTTATTTGTTTATTTAATTTAATTTTATTTTCATGAGTTTACTGGGGTAGTCCACTGGGCCGTTATTAGCCCATTTTCAGTGGAGGCCTGGGGAGAAAAGCTCCAGAAATAAAAAACATAGGGTATATACATAGAGTGTATACATATGAAATGCATACATTGCAAGCATATAAACAGCAAAGGTAACATATTAACAACTGGTTGCATTACTGGAATAATAACAAAATTGACAAATGTAAAGAAAAACAAAGGTAAAGACATAGATATTACATAGATATTTCTGACAGTAGAGACAGAGAGGTTTACATGTTAGGCTAAGAATCAATGGCACCATTAAGTAGAAGATGCAGTTAGGTTTTGAGAACAGAAAACAAGGAGCATGTGGTGCAGTGGTAGCATTGCTGCCTCACAGCAAGCTGTCCTCTGGTTTGATTCTCGACTGGGTTGCCTTTTGTGTGGAGTAAGCATGTCCTCCCTGCATTCGTGTGGGTTTCCTCAAGTTGGTCTGGTTTCCTCCCCCGTTACAAAGACATGTATCTGGAGTGTTTTTCCCCGGGCCTTCACTGAAAATTGGCTTTGTTCCAAGTCTGACTTTTCTGGTTAAATAAATGTGCAGATTCCCTCACAATAAATGCATTCCACACCTGAGAGCATTTTAATTTGTACTTGGCAGGGAAAAAAGGATCATAAATGCAGTAATTATAACTTTATGGTTCAAACATCTTTACATGTATTTTCATCCATATTCTTAAAGTGTTCCCTTACATTTAATTTCAGATGCAACTAACTCCATTTCAAATAAACATATATACATTTCATATATTTGTCTACCAGAAATGTAGTCAGACATATTGATGCCCAGTGCAATTTTCCGATCTGGCATGCCCCCAACTCTAAGTTGAGGAATAAATCAAAAGGTCTTCTAAGCTGTCTGAGATGAGGTGCAAACTGTAGTAAACCCCTTCCTATGAATGTCAGCTGGCCACACTTAAATACCACATAGCCCTGACTGTGAGTGCAATTTCAGCATTACTTTATGGATGCTGGTACTGTATAACCACACACTTGGCACTGGCCAATCCTGGCCCCTAACATCTTGCACCCAGGGCAGCTGCCCCCTTTGCCCACCCCAGCCACACCTCTGTTGCCTACTATGGTTAAGATAGCTTCCAGTTTTTTGGAATCCAGTGATATGCAGCCCTAATATGCACTATAGGCAGCCTACAGTTTGCACATTTTTGAGCTCTGTCAATCAGTCCTAACCTTACCAATCTGGATATACCAGATCACTAATGCTACCTCAAAGGAAGCTTAGCTATGCCTTTTTAGAATTCCATTTTACTCATCAAGGCACTTTTTCCTGGAAAAGGTAGCTTAGCATTCCCCTTAAAGTACCTTTCTTGAGGGATCTGTTTTCAAACCACAACTTTTTTTATGTGGTGTCATCCTCCTAAATGCACTTTAATTATTCACAACTAACAAATGATTCATTAACTGTATTTGAGGGCAGACCATCACAACCAAATTTTACTCCATTCTTTTTATTGTATTTACTATAAGCAGCATCAGGTCGCCATGTGTCTTTTTTCACATAGGCCCATTAGAGGTCGAAACTATTCTCGCATGATGTACGCCATACAAGGGTGTGAACTCTTGCCTTATTCAAGGAACTGAGGAAGGAGGAGAAACATATCCTTCCTCAAACCTCCTACCTTCTACAAGACAACATTCTGAACTTCACAAAAACTCTGGCCTGTTACTCACTTGGATCACCAGCCCTATTCTATAACTATCCTGTTTATACATTTCTTTCCTTTGTAAAACCTCTGTTTTTTATTTTTTGTTTTTTTTAAACACCTTTATTGAATTATCACTTGTGACATAGGCAAATATACATTTTATACAAAAGAAATCAAACTGTATTAACAAGTTCATATTTACAAACATTATACTTCACATATATTGCTACATAACCTAAGCAGCATTACTTAAATTATTCAATTCCTGCCTTTCTTTTTCTAAGCAAGAAGCATTTTTATTAAACCATCACTTATGACATAGGCAATCATACATCTATATAAATGAGAACAAACCAAACCGGCACAATCCTAGTTGCAAACATTTTTCAAAACAACCATACAGACACACTCCCAGTTGCAAACATTATACATCACTTATAACCTACCCAATAATTTTTTAAGTCAAATGTTGTAAAGCTCATTTAAGTCCTGCTTTCTTTTAAACCTCATTCCTCCCCTGTATGTATTGTTCCCACAATTCCCATTTTCCTATGTAGTTTGCTCCTACCCTTTTCTAAAGATCTCAATTCCAATTGTTTTATCTCTGTTACTATACTTGCTACATGTAGTATAGCTGGTTTAGATTTTTATTTCCATTTTCTAATAATTGCTTTTTTGGCAGCCACCATAATAAGACATATCAAGGTTTTACCATGACTAGGGAATTCTGATTCTGTATCATAGCTCAGAAAAATCATCACACCAATCTGCCCACCCAGCATCTCTGACAGTGCATCCCACAGGGAGTCCTTAAAATCTGCCAACTCACCGTACTCCCAGAAAATATGTTCCCAATTACCTCTTTCTTCCTTTTTACACCTCCAACATTTGCTGTCTACCTGAGGAAAAATTCTCTGCAGTCTGCTTTGGGTATAAAATATCTATGTAAACATTTCCAAGCAAAAATCTTAAAGCTTCTAGATTTTCTTGCATATTTGGGTGACATACATTTATCCTCCCATTGTTTCTTTGTGAATTGCTTATCCAATCTCTCTTCCCAATCCTTTCTAACCTTCTCTGATTAATTCTTATAGTTATCATGCAATATTTTATATGCTCTGCTAATTCTTCCTTTTTAATGACTGCTTCTGCTCTAGGTTCTACTTAAAACTCTACCAGTGCTGGTCTTTCATTTAGGACCCTCCTATTTCTTTCTCATTGCCTATAATCTAATATCAATCCTTGATAGGGAAGGCAATCTCTATCTGGCAGACCAAATAAATTCTTGGTGTCCCATTCTATCATCTTTCCTTTTCTAGTTACTTTCTCTCAATACCTTGGTTCCTTTGCCAGTTTTCTCCAATAAATTATAGCCCTCTCTTGCC